>NW_026645576.1:0-39460 GCF_949987535.1 Balaenoptera acutorostrata
GGACACGACTAAAAATATAACCCCTGAAGATGGGAGTATTCTCTTATATTTTCATTGAAATGACATGTGATATAAGAGAAATTTTGCAGTATTCTAGAGTCTAATTTACTTTTTAAACAAGTGCCATGTTGAACAATGTTCCTTGACAAAAATAAATGGTTCTTTCGTAGACACTTTTAAACAAGGCAATATGCTCAAAATTGGGGAAATATTTAAAGAAAGATAAATCTTAACTGACACTGAAATATTTCTGTTGATGGCGAAAATACATGTAACAGGTGGTTTGCAACTTATAAAGGATTCACGTGCATGTCACCCTACCTTCCTCTCCTTTGGACACATAATTCCGATGCTACCACCTATACTAGAATTGCTGGAAATAAAATAGTAAAATTTGAAAAAGAAAAACAAACAAACAAAAAAACTTTTAGATTTGTAGAACATGTAGATTTTGAAGTAAAGGAAGGACCCACAACAGAAGAAGCAATTTGGTTGTACCAAATATATAAACACTCTGCTCAGGAAAGTTCTTCCTCACAATTTAGAAGCTTTCCCCTCCATTTGGTCACACTGCCTAAGTTTCTTCTTGTTAGAGACCCAACTCAATTAACAAATATCTAATGAAGACAGAGAAATTGTTGTAGATATTAGTCATTCCCATATTTGCATACGTCATTTCATCAGATGACTAAATTTTACTGAGTTTATATGCCCTAAAATAGCTTTGATTTTAGTTTACGTGCCTCAGATCTGGGGAGTCATGTGATTTTAGTTAATAAACTTCTTGCCTCAGAGAATGACAAATTTGGATAAAGTAGCAGCGTAGATGGTTTAAGGCAATTGTTCTCAAAGTGTGGTGGCTCTGGACCAGCAGCAACAGCATCCAGTGGGAACTTGTTAGAAATGCACATTACTGGGCCCCACCCATTCCAACTAAATAAGAAATTCTGAGTTGGGGGTCGGGGAGCAGCGATCTGAGTTTAACAAGGCTTCCAGGTGATTCTGATGCTTGCTTATTTTTGAAAAGCACTGGAGAGATCCAGTAGACTTCAAAAGGGAACCATTAGGAGGTAGGTAGTAAATACAGAAAGCAGAAAAGAAGGGTCCCCATGGCCAATTTCCCTTATTTCAAACATTTCCCAAGGATTGATTAGGGTATTAGCATATCCCAGCACACCATGCAATATTCTCCTTTGAGATTAATATAAGAGCAAAGTGGGTTAATTGAGGCAAATAGAGCACTCCAAAATAATACCCATCTCTGTTTCTGAACACCTGAGTGTGGGTGTTTTGTTCCTATACCAGATTTCCCTGTTTCAGCTTGTTTTGTCCATATTACACTGCCCTCCATGAGAAAGATCACATGTGAGGCACAGTGAAGTTGCCAAGGAGATGTGGTATGGTCATCAGAACAATCAACAGCAGTCCTGCAGTGTCCTTGGGCTTTATCTCAGATGCCTGGTCTTGTGCACTTCAATTCCTGGCCTACCATCGCATTTTCAATTTTCACGACTGTCCTACCTCAAGACTATTATTCTTCTGGCCTCACTGTGACTTCGTCTGACATTCAGCAACAGTTCTTTCCTGGTTTGACTCTGAACTCAAATTCCAGTAACTTCTCCTCCTCACTCCTTCAGTCCATGCATAGAGGCTTTCACTCTGCTCCTTCATCCTCTGAATTATGACAATTTCCTTTTCTGAATGACTTATTGCAGTCAACCAAGCACAGCTGGATATAATTCTTCCCACATGTTCTCCACTTTATTTTTAGCTCTAGCTGCCCCAGCCCTGCTCATCCTGTCTACTCTCAACACACTATTTAGTAACTAGTTTGTTACTAGACCAAGTGCTCTTATCCACAGCAATTAGCTGACATCTCTCCCATTTATCATTGTGTTCTCCACTGATGAATGGGACTACCAGGGAGTTCTTTGCTTTCTTCATCCTATAGCAGATAAAACAATTAGCCTTTGTATTTGGACCTTCACCAGGCTCCAAAATTCTAAATCTGGTAATAAAACCTACCCTCCTACCAAGAAAAAGGATAATCTTCATAAATAATAGAGTGAACAATTATTTGTAGAACACATCAACTATGTAGCTCAATGCAGGAAATATAGCACCTATTGTGCTACATACATGGGGATATAGTCTTGAACCAGAGAAAAGAAACTGCCTTCAACAAATTTACATCTGTGGGGGACTGCAGATATTCAAACACTGAAAATATAATTGATTAATCATAACTATGGTATGTGCTATGAGAGGGAAATATAGATGTAATTTTTTTAAAAAGTAAAAGAAGAAGTACTAAAGCACGTTTAGAGTCCAGTAAGACTTCCCTGAAGCAGTGAGATTTACACTGAGACAGCTAACATGAGTAGGACTTGCCTGGAAAAGGGTGAGTATTGGGTAGGAGGTGTAGTATTCCAAACAGATGGGAGAGTGTACAAATACCCTGAGGCAAAAGTTAGCTTCATGCCTTCAAGGAACTGAAAGAAGGCCCAGAAGGTAGGGATTGAGGAGCAAAGTGGGAAGAGATGATGTGAGGCTGTTAAAGAAGGCAAGAAGATCTACCATATATGAATTTATAGACCAATGACAGTATTTAGTTTTTATTCCATGTAGAGCTGGGCGTCATCTAATCCTCACCACTCAAAGTATCATCCATGGAACACTAGCATTGACTGGGAACTTATTAGAAATACAGAGTCTCAGACTATACCCATAATTACTAATCAAAATCTTTTTATCCATCTTCCCAAGTGATTTAAATGCACGTTAAAGATTTTAAAAAACTATTAAATTATTTAAGCATGGGGGTAAACTCATCTAATTTAGATTTTGTAAAGATTGTAGCTATATGGACCACAGATTGGGCAGGGAGTAGCAAAAAGGGTAGATTCGGTAAAGTGAATTAAATGTTCAGTTCATTGAAAGATAATATTATTATGGACTAGAAGATTGTCAGTTGAAATGACAGGCTTGAAATATATTAAGGAAGTTCATTTCAGGACCTGGTGATTGATTTATAATGAAGGATGAGGCTGGACAAGGTATCACAGATGATTCCAAAGGTTTCTTCTGACAGCTGGGTGGGTAATATTATCATCACTGATAAGGAGTATGCAGAAAGGTACAGATCTGGGGAGAAATATGAATTCATTCACGGATCACATAGGGTGTGTACAAAATGTCATGTTAAGAAAAATAAAACCTAAAATTTAGAGAGGATTTTACTTTTTAGAAAGTGGCTTCTCATATATTATCTTAGCTATTCCTTCCATCATCCTGTCAACCAAGAAATGCAGAAAGCTGCAAAGAAGAAAATAATTTATTTGGGGTCTTAGGAATTGCAATTTGGGAGACAAAGATTTGGGTAAAACCGAAAAACTCTTCTGGGGAAGAGAAAGAGTCAGGGGCTGATAAAGGCAAAAGCTACAAGGTTGTTAAAGTTGTCTGGCAAGAATTATGACTGACCATGACACACGAAAGAAAATATTTGTCCTTAAGGGACAGGCAGTCACAGGTTATTTTAGGGTAAGGGTCCGCTAAGAATTTGAGTTTCTGGAACATTAGGCAGGTATTCTGTATGCCTGCATTAAGATAATAAGTGGTCAAAGTTCAGATTCCATCTGGGCTGAGACAAATATAAATGGCCTCCCATTTCCAGTTTAGAGAACTCTCTTAGCAATACCAACTCCGTTTGATTTGATTTTCCTTTCACAATCCCAATGAAGGGTGAGATTCAAGGGCAGAGCCAGAAAAGAACTTTCTTGCAAACAGCAAGTGCAAAGGTGTAAAGGGGCAAGGGTGGAATTAAACAGGTCACTCAAAGGGCTATTGCCAGAAGAAAGAGGTGTTCACCTGGACCAGGATGAAAACCATGGAAATGTATCAAAATGGACGGCTCTATTCTTCAAATAAAACTTACAGGACACACTAATAAAGATGACATCCTAGCAGAAATGTTGAGTCAGACAGACAATCCTAAAATTATGAGATAGGTCAGGTCTAGCAATGTAACCAATAGACTGTATTTAGAAGCCATGGAATTAGTTGAGACACCTAGTGAGACAGTTTGGATAGGAAAAACAAACAAACACAACAAAAAAACCCCACAAAACCCCAGAAATAAGTACTAGGTTACTCCAAAATTTTGAGGGAAAGCAGAAAAGAAACTAGAAAAGGATAATGAAACAGTAGGAAACCTGAACTTTATTTTCTTGGTCATTTATATAGCATATATTCTTTTTACTTAATGAACACTGGAATTCATAATCATTTAGTACCATTTTCAAAACGAAATGTTATAGACTTTTGTCATTAAGAGATTTTCAAAAGTTCTTTCTAAAATATGTGGCTATTATCAACATTCCAGTTTGTGTATGCCACATATGAAATTATAGTTATACTCTGTTGCTTAGATATTATTTCATAAATCATATATTTGAATTTCTGGATTTTAAGAAACAAAAAAATATATAAGAATAAACTAATTTATCTGGAAACTCTGCATAAATGAAAAGTAGTTTAAAGATACTTTAATATTATTTCTATATTATCTAACCATTAAATATACATTTCTATTATTTTCTATTAATATTTTATATTAAATTTATTTATATTATATATTATTTTTAGTTTATTTTTAATCACTTTAAGAGAAATTCTATATCTGATAAAAATGCAAACACACAAAATTAAAAAAAAGGAAAAGTAATAAACATTGCATGTGAAGAGGGGCATTGGCAAACCAAAGCATGTCCATGGAAAAGATGTTAGATTGCTGAAGGACCATGAACATTTTCAAAGAGCAGCAGGGGAAAGCTAATGCCTAGAAGAGAAAAGGAAGAAATAGAGTGTACATAGCAGCTATGTAACATGTAGAAAAAGACTGTAGCAAGTGCTGAAATTCCCATCACCTAAAATTGCCAACTAAACTATTTTAGAAATATTAGTAATATTATAAGGGGAAAAAATAACCTGGGGGTGACTACAAATACACAAAAACACTGAATATTAATTGCCCAGAGAGGTTTTATTGAAGAATGAGCTATTATTTTGACTTTGGTTTGAAGAAAACTGTTTTTACCTACAATGCATAACAACACAAATCTAATATCAGAAATAGAGAAGATAGAATGTGGATTACACAATTAAAATAATAATATGACAAAATTATTTGGCATGATTCCATGGCTTCTTTTGTTTGATAAACATTTATTATTACAGGAATGAAATTACTATCACTTTAAAAAATATCTCTCACATGGGCTCAGCGCTAATCTCATAATTGTTGAGCCATGTGAGTACTCTGGAGGTTGGCCAGTGTACTTCACTAAGTTAGAGAGGAAAAAAAAAGACAGATGTTGGATTTCACCATAGGACACTATGTCTGACACCATTCTTTTCATAAAGGAAATGAACAAACTGAATTATTGGAACTTTTCCAACAAAACAAAAATAACTGTCTTTGCAAAGAGACCCTTCTTCTGTACTGGTGTAGAATAAAATTGTGAGTGCCTGAGAATTTCTGATGGACTAAAATTGAAAAGAGAAGCTATAGAACATTTGTTGAAGTTTCTTCCCAGGATAAGAAATCATAAATATGAAGACAAATTGAAGGCCTGAAATCACAATTTTGTTTTTCAAGTGACTTAAGGAGGACCTAAAGTAGGAAAAACTTCCAGAGTGATCAATGATAGAGCAACAGCATAAAGTGAAAAGTACCAGAATTGTACACATTTACTTTCCTAGGTTACTACGTAAAATCTTAAAAAATTATAACTCTTTTTTTAAATGACAAATCTTAGAATTTCATTACTTACATAATATTCACTTAAAAACTGAATCTAAACATCTTATTTAGCGCTTTCAAAAAAAATAAAACATTTTAATCTAAGTTCAATGTGGAATAAGTTCAAATGTGGAATCTATTTTAGTATACTACGACCTAAGTGTTTTCCAATATAACCTGGGGAAATAACATATTTATAATGCTGAATTTATACTCAATGTGTTCTAAGGTCCAAATATCTATCTAATAAATACACATTGGGAATATAACTTGTTTGTAATTTGGATATCATGAGAATCTTCTAAGATTTTAATATGATGTTTACATAAGCTTATTTTAAAAATAAGTAGATGCCTAGAGGAAACGTAGTGATAAATAACTGAAAAAAAGTTCAAAATGATATCAATAGAAGAGGAAAATGCTGTAATGCTTATTTAAATAGGTTAGAAGAACAGCAGAAAGCCACAAAAGTTTTTCCACTATAGGGAAAACACACAATTTCTCAAGTATATGAAAGAGAAAACAAGCAAAAAATGTTTAATTACATTGACAAAAGAGAGAAAATTAGGTTATATTTATGGAGAAATTTCTCGCTTACAAGACTACAAGTTACTAGGGTACATACAAAAATCTCTTTGGAGCTAAGAAATTTATAGACAGTCGTCCTGAATTAGAAGGTAATGCTGTGTCTAGACAAATACTTTTATTTCATTTCTACTTTTCTTCTTTTTTTAATCTTTCCTTTCATATCTAGATGCTATAATATATATGAATCATGAGGTTTAACTAATTTCTGCTTCAGTAGTCATAACTTGCACTTGTTTTGATTAATGCCTATGAGCTGTTGTTTATCCTTTGTAAATCTAAAACAGACATAGAGAAGTCAATGCTTCCTAAATATTGTGGAGCACATTTTTTCAAAAATTTATTTTATATACAATGAAAACTTCCGTTACATTGACAAAAAAATGACACGAAATATACTGAATGATTTGTTTGGAATCAGCCTCTTAAATTACAGTCTACTATAATGTTTACTGGTGAAAAGATTGAGAATCAGTTCCATCACTGTGCCACAACTAATTAAAAATGTCTTTCGGGAAACTTTCAGAGTGATATTAATCTAATAAACACATTTTTAAGAGACATTCATATAATAATGCTTGGCATACTCAGCATACCAGATAAGGTATTTCTATAGTGGTTTTCAGTATTTTCTGTTTGCTTTTTGTTTTTGTCAGGGTAACCTTTTCTTTATATTACCATTGTTAAACTTTCTTGAATAGGTAAATCTTAGATGGTTCCTGGAAATGCTATATTTAGATGAGTCATAAAATTGCATTTTGTTCAAACTAACTTTAAAAATGCAGTAAAGATCTTAAAGAATAAGAATTTGAATTTGAATGAAGAATGAATGGGTGTTGGTAAGGTCAGGCATGGTAAATAAGCATAAATTAAAACAGTAAATCTTTGTACAAAGTCTCTTACATTTTTTTATAGCCAATTTATTTTTTGGAGAATCATATATGTGAATGATATGACTATACTGTTCAGAATGTTCAAGTTATTTTTCCATTTGGGATCATTTTCCATTTTAAGAGCAAATGAATTGATTCTAAATTCAAATACAATTTTAGCAAACAATTTTAAAGCAAAAGCATTTTAGTCATTTTTGGCTAAAATTATATGATTGATTTTATTTACATGTAAAAATCTCTCAAATCTATTTATTAGCCATAGAGTAATATTTGCAAAAACAGCCCAGGTAAAAGAAATCTTTGTCAAGTAACAAACTCTGACATTGAGAAAGAAAGCAAATGGGAATTAACTGCCCTACGTGCTTCAAAACTTGTAGCTTCTATTATCTCTCATACTCTGATATATTTCAGAAAATATGATGAAGATAAATACTTTGGGGTGAAGTAAATTTGTTTTCAATAGCTTGACAAATCAAACAATCATGAATTGAGATTTCTAGGATTTAGGATGAGTATTTCTCTTAAGTAATATACTGTTTTCACTATAGCTCCTCAATTTTAGGTTCAAATTCTAAAAGAAAAAAAAAACATTTAAGGGGAAACATAAGTATTCAACCTTACAGTAAAAGAAAATGTGAATATTGAGCTATATATTTAGAGCCCTCAAATAAGCCAATAAATGCATTTATGTTGTTTGGCAGGAACCAAAGTTGCCAAAAAATAAGTACTTGTGCTGATTTTTATTTTATAACATAAAATTTTTGTTAGCAACTTTTTAAAATAAGAAACACTATAATTAAATATCCTTTGTTCTAACTATCATTAATTTTTACATGTATCTCATTAGCAAACCGTGTCTTTGTCTTACACAGCTGAAAGAAAAACAAAAACCCTGGCAAATGAACACTTCTAAAAATACTTTAATGGTTGGAAAATAAAATTTGAAATTCTACCATTTAGCTTTAAGTGCTTGAAAAAGATCACCAAAGTGAGTTTCTATGTATCAGAAGAAAAAAATAATCAAGTAAGCAAACATTGCCATAAGTGTCCCCTTTAATTTTTTTTTCATTTGTGTAGTCTGTCCACACATCCATATTCAATTTATTAGTCAGTAACTACTCTCTGTGAATTCTTCCTTTTTACTTTTTTTCATTTTTCAATAGCAGTACAGAAATAACTTGAAAAACTGAAACATTAAAAAAAATATGTCAGGAGAGCTATTTGGAGACTTGCTTTTGACAATATTAATATGTTTGTCCTCTTAAGAACAGAAACAAATGATAATACAAAGCACATGGGAAAATGAGATGTACTTGGAAGTTTTACTCCACTGGAGAAAAATCATGAATCATGTTAAGAATTAATAACAATTTTCTTTTAGCTGATATATCCCTGGAATATTTGATTTTCACTTAATCTACTTAAATAGAACATTTTTATGTCAAAAGCAGCACATATCCACAACCTGGAATAAAATTCAAGAAAGAGTACTCAAAATTTCTAATTATCCAAAATTATATAGTATTGCATCTAAATAAATCTTAGTGTGCTATTTTGGAATTTTGATTATAACAATAATTTTTAAATAAATTGTCTTTGGTAACATAAATTATCTTGTAAATGTAAACTCTAAGTTTTTCAAATTTATTCTTTTTATTTTAATCAGTAACCTTCAATAAAGATGACTGGAGTATTAAAAAAATATTTCCACATTCCATGATTTTACTATAATAAAAGCAAAACTGAAATTAAATATTAGGGATATATAAAATAATTTTATAATAGTTACTTGCAATTTTCAAAGTATTATAACTACACGTTCTTTCAAATTCTGCTTTCCAATATTTCATATTAATTTAATAAAACCAGTACCAAACTGTGTTAGAAATTTTTCTTTGGAATGATGTCACTATGCATCTCTTTGATGGAAATATATCTCATTTAGATGTATATTTTATTGAATAGGGCATTTAGCTGAACAAAAATATAACTGCAATATCCTCTAGCCAGCAGAAGTAGAATTTATTGCATGACAAGAGCCAGGGATTACAATTAGGACATTAAGAGGAATGACAGGAAGGCAAGGCTGACCATCACTGCTACCAGCTCATCTTCCAAGGACCACTTTGCACATTTCCAAGTCTGGGCCCCTATGGAGTGGATTTGAAGGCTATAAAACACTATGCCTTTTATACAATGTGCAACTGACTGGTTCAGAAACAAAGTAAACACGAAGTAATAAAAGTAGAATGTCTACCTTTAAAAGGCAGTTCTTGGTAATGCTTCCCTTTGGCAATTTTTAAGTCTTTACTTTAAATTTAATAGTTAAGTGTATAAAGACATAATTTTGCGTATAGTGGGTAGCTCAAAAGAGTTTTCGCTGCAATAGAGCATCCTTGGAGAATTTATAGAATCTTCTTCACTCAATTGCAATTCTGATGTTCCACATGGTTACAACATTTTTATTTCATTAACACCTAATTTACAAGCACAAATCATTCTAAATGTATCAGAACAGATGTAGGAAATAATTATAATTTAGACTGAAATCTTCGTCTCCTAGTCACGTATTTTTAACCCATCTATCTTAAGAAAAAAAAAAAAAACTTATTGAAGAGAATTATAAAGAAAAAAGTTTTCCAATTTAAATAAAGAGGTGCCACAATTTAAGTTACTCATTGCTACCTATTTACCTATGATTGCACAGACGTGCCATACCTGCTATACTGAGCTGTGTGGTTTACAACAGAACACGTGCGACATTGATCAGGCAGTCTGCACCTATTTAAATATGCTTTTTCATGGAGCCTCCCATCACAGCCCTTGGACATTTAGTTGCATGCTTTGAGAGCTCTTCAGAGTTTGTTTTCAAGTTTCTAAAGGGAGATTATTTTACATGATTGACTTGGCATTTAATAAGCTACATATAAAAACACATATAAAAAACATTTTGCCATTATAAAAATACTAAAGCTTAATGTTTAATATCATTTATCAGGACTATCTTAATCAGTTTAAAAAAATCCAGTCAACTTGGTCAAAAAAGTAACACTGTCCCACCCCCTACACAGATTAATTGCTTGAGTAAACAGGATAACCATTTGTTCTGCTCTTGAATAGAAACAATCCACGTGATTTGGATGGGCTGAATTAATTCTCATTCAACATCAACTCTCTGCCCCATGTAATCAGCATGTCTCACCATTAGCCATTATGCTCCCATTAGCCCTTACCTATCCAAAACTGAAGGAGGGCAGGGCATGTATGGCATAAGACATAAAAAACACATCTGCCTGAGAACATCTTCTTCCTTACTTTCAATTTGTCTATCCATATTTAGAATTATGGTAGGTTATATTTACTCCACTTCCTACTCACATTTCTCACTTACTATGTGCCCCAAAATAGGTAACGTAAGGGTGTTCAAACCCTTCTGTGAATGCTAGTCTTCCTATTACTGTTGGCATGGGCTTTGTCAGGAATAGCCTTAGGGAATATCTAATATTAAGCAAGTATCTCATGTGATTTGTACTATTTTTTTCATTAAAAAAATCAACCTTTGATTTTTCTTTTCTATTAGCATGCGCTCAACAAGTGCTTGAAGATGAAGCAGATGAATGAAAAAATAATCTTTCACTTATTCAAAATCTTAGTAATTTATGATTTAAGATGACACCAAAGAAGCTTTGGAGAGGGGATATATCTAATTGTCTTTGAAAAGCTTGTCTCAAGGTGAGTGAGTTTTTTTCTTTATAAATTTACATTTTGATAAGGTCAAATTTCTCAGAAGAAGCCCTTCATTATGCTTTGTATAAATAGCTCTGAACAAATGAAAATTAAAAAAATGAGTACCCCTACCTTAAGGGAAATTTCTGCTGGTCTTACCCTAGACTTCGTATATCTGCAACATAAAAACAAACACATCCAATAGTTATTTACAGTATGTAAAAAGGAGTATTCTTCAAGTAAGCAAAAACTGAGACACTGTACCCTCTTCTCAGCAGAGATCTATTTCTAGTGGAAAAAACAGAAGATATCAAATGGAAGAGCTGTTCCATTTGACTAAGAATAAAATAAATAAAAGAATAATAAAGTGATGATAATAATTAGGGTAGTCATGAGATGAAAACATCTAGACATGCAACATAAATTAATCTGAGCCTCTAAAGTGAGTTTCAAATTATGTGGTAGAGGATCATCTACAGCACATAGTAATTTCTCTTACTGTCAAGACTAACTTGACTTTCTATATATCCATATCATATAATGGTATTCACCAGTGCTTCTTTATTTTTAAATATAATTTTTAGATATAATATACAATGCTAATGTTGGAATATTTACGATATTCTAGAGCATTCAGTCTCTAAGTTTCAACTGATTCTCATATAGCAACAAAATGTACTGATTACATAGAACTTTGTAGTTTACAAAGCATTTTCATACATTTTATTATTTGATTTTCACAAACAAACAAACAAAACAGTGAAAGATTCAGGCACTTAGGAAAACAGCTTGGCAAAAAAGGATAGCAATCCTTGAGAGGAAACAAATGTGGTAAGCCTTGGGATTGCCTCAGCTGGAGGGTGTTACCAAGCTGTAGCACAGGGAGAGGAAACCCGGTCAGATCCTGGTGGTCTCCCTGAGTTCAGGAGACACAGCTGGGAGTTTGGGGAAGTCAAGGTGACTAGAGTTTGCTGGGCAGAGTATCAGAGAGGAGAGACATGCAGAGAGACAGAACTTTAGAGATCTACAGAGGGTCCCCTTTGAGCACTCAACTGAGCAGTGATTAGTACATGCTGTGAAGACATTACTCACAGCCAGGAAAAGAAACACCTGAAAATTAAGAGGGAACAATGGCTGATGTTCATACAGGAATGAGAATATTGACTATTCTTGTCAGCCAAGGTAGAAAACCTCATAATTCAAGGAACATTGATTAGAACACTAAGAAGGGTCTTGCCTCAGTAGGAAAGAGAATTAATCCTAGAATAAATGTAACTCGTCTCATCTAACAAAGCTGAAAAGCAAGATCTGAAAAGATCAAGTTGTTTCCAACTAACTTAACCATGTCCTGGACAAAGCTCAAGGATATTTATAGGAATTTATATGGGAGTTAAAAATGTACAGCCACCAATAAGTTTGTAAATGTCCTGATCACGTATAAAAGATAAAAAATGCTCACAAGTAATTTCATTTAACAATTAAGAAAGGAAAAAAAAAAAAGATTCTCACTCCAATTCTGCAGTTCACCAATATCTAACTGATTTGTGCAATATCAGCACACTGAGAAACCCATTCTTTCAAAGAAAATATTCAGAGTTACACCACTGTCCAAAAAGAATGTATAATGATATTTCCTAGTGCTAGTAGTTTTCCTTCCTTAAATTTTGTTTGCCTGGTTTAAATAAAGCAAAGAGGTCACCACAAACAAGAGCACAATTTTATTTTTTCAGCATTTAAGAATATATGACTTTTTAGGAAATATTAGAAACTTTTCTCCTTGCATCAAAGTGTGGTATAGTGTTAGCACTACAAAAGAAAGTAGTGAGGAAGAGTTGGCAAAAAAGAAAAGCATTTAAAAGATTAAATTTTGCAAAGAATGGTAGTACGAATTATAAAATTAACATTTACATCATTTTCACAATCTTTCCAATTTATGACACCAGGGTTTAGGTGACTCACCACAAATGACTTTAATTGTTGGTTCTGTGATTAGCATTACAGATTAATAATATTATAGTTACTGTCCTATTCTATGTAGTTCAAGCAGTCTATTGTTTATACTACATTAGATAAACGTGTCCTTATTGCACAATTCAGAATATTACATACTTATAAAAAATGCATATGGGGCTTCCCTGGTGGCGCAGTGGTTGGGAATCCGCCTGCCAATGCAGGGGACACGGGTTCGAGCCCTGGTCTGGGAAGATCCCACATGCCGCGGAGCAACTAGGCCCGTGAGCCACAATTACTGAGCCTGCGCGTCTGGAGCCTGTGCTCCGCGACAAGAGAGGCCGCGATAGTGAGTGGCCCGCGCACCGCGATGAAGAGTGGCCCCCACTCGCCACAACTAGAGAAAGCCCTCGCACAGAAACGAAGACCCAACACAGCCAAAAATAAATAATAAATAAATAAATAAAATTTAAAACAAAACAAAACATGTGGCAATACACAGTAAATAAAAAAAAAAAAATGCATGATTCAAAAAAGTAACTACAAAGGATATTAGAAAATATTTTAAATTAAAGGATAAATAAAATCACAATATATCAAAATGTATGGGATGCAGCCAAAGCATACCTTAGAAAAATATTCATAGCATTTAATACTTATATCACAAAATAACAGAAGTTTCAAATCAATAAATTACCTATACTTTCATTTTATGAAATTAGAAAAAATAAAAATAGAAAACTAATACAAAAGCAAATAGTCAAGAGGAAACAATAAAGTGCAGAAATCAATAAAACCAGAAAAGCCATACAGGAAAGTCAATGAAACTAAAAGCAATTTTTTAACACTTTATTTTTTAGAGCAGTTTTATGTTTACAATAAAATTGAGAAAAAGGTACAGAGATTTCCCACATAACCTCTGCCTCCACACATGGATAGCCACCCCCATTATCAATATCACTAACCAGAATGACACTTTTCTTTTCTAACCAAACCTGAACTACATCAATACATCATAATTACCCAAGACCCAAGGTCCATAGTTTACTTTAGGGTTCATTGTTGGTGCTGTATATTCCATGGATTTGGACAAATGTATAATGAAATACACCCATTGATATAACATCATACAGAGTATTTTCACTACCCTAAAATCCTCTGAGTTCCACCAAATCAACCCTTCCTGCGACCCTAACAACCACTTATTTTTTATTGCCTCCATAGATTTGTCTTTTCCAGAATGCCATATAGTTGAAGTCATACAGTATGTAGCCTTTTCAGGCTTTTCACTAAGTAATATGCACTGAGGTTTCCTCCATGTCTATCCATAGCTTGATAGGTCATCTCTCTTTAATCCTGAATAATATTCCATTGTCTGGATGTATCACAGTTTATTTATCCATTCACCTACTGAAGGATACCTTGGTGGCTGCTAGTTTTTGGTAACCATAAATAAAGCTGATATAAACATCTGTGTGCAGGTTTTTGTGTGGGCTTAAGTTTTTAATTCATTTGAGTAATCACCAAGAAATATGATTGCTGGACCATATGGCTAGAGTATGTTTAGTCTTGAAAGAACCCACCAAATTATCTGCCAAAGTGACTATACCATTGTGCACTCCCATCAGTGACATATGAGGGACAACTGGATATCATAAGGGGAAAGGAAGAACAACTCTTACTCTCCACTGTATACAACAGTCAATTCTAGATTAATTAAATACTGAAATGTAAAGGCTAAAATAGTTTTCTAGATAATATGGAAGAATATCTTCATTTGTCAAGTTAATTAACAAAAGACAATATCCAAATGGCCAATAACCATGCAAAAAGTATTAAACTTTATTAACAATTAGAGCCAAGCAAAGTAAAAACACTACTATTACTAAAACACATGGAAACTTTTATTACTCTACCCAGAAAGACTAAAATTTAAAAAACAATGATACCAATATCTGAAGCAAAGGAATCCTTCATACACTGGTGGAAAGAGTGTAAACTGGAACAACCACTTTGGAAACAGGCTGGTATCTACTAAGTTTAAATACTGACATATAATCAGATCTAGAAAGTTCACTCCTACTGAACAGATATTCTTGCATGCATAAATCAAGAAATACATACAAAAATGTGTAAAAGCCCAAACCTGGAAATAACTCAAATGTCTATCAATAAAATAATGTTAAAATAAATTTTAAAATTGTTAAAAATATTTTGAAAGTTCTAAATTATTTAAAGTAATACCACATGGCAATGAAATTCAACAAACCACAGCTACACAAATAAAACATGAGTGAATCTCGCAATCATAATTTTGAGCAAAAGAAAGTATAAGAAGACTATAATCTCTATGCTTTCATTTATATAAAATATAAAAAATAAAGGAGAAACAAATGTATAGTATATATGGATGCTAGTTCATGTAGCTAGTTCATAAAGAAAAACAAGGAAATTTTTACCATTAGGATCAAAATGTCAGCTACGGTTGGTTGAGAGAAAGAAGGTAACAGTTAAGAGAGGCTATGAAGGGAAATTCTTTGAGGTTGGTAATGCTTGTGTCTTTAAACTTAATTGGTGCTTACGAAGTGCCCATTTTGCCATGATATTGAGTTGAACATTTTTTTATATTTGTCCCTTTTTGTGTTTCAAAACAAAAAAACTTAAAAATGAAGTTAACCATGGATAATGAATAAATGGACAGATAAATGATGCTTCATTACTGCTTCAAATTTAACATATTTAAAAAGAAACTCAGAATCTTTTTTCTCCAAATCAATTCCCAACTTGTACTCCCAAATTCTGTCCAGGACATCATCACTTGTTTCAAATTCTAACTTGAAATATATGCTCCTTATATTGTTGAAGCAGGAAGACTACATACTCTAAAATCTGAAAGATCATGGTTCAAATCCCAACCTTTCATTATCCGTGAGGTCATAGCAAATTACCTTACTGACTCCCACTGCGAGTTGCTGTGTCTGATAAATGGCAATAGACACTACAATCTATTAGGATTAAATGAGATGAAAAATATAAAAATTTAGCCACAGTACATGTTTTTAAAAGGCTGATTCCTATTGTCTCTGAATGCAAACTCTATATACAATCAGACATTTTTGAACATCAATTGTGTCTTTGTAATGTGTCTGAGGAAGAGAAAAGAACCCTGACAGCTGGGAACTAATATGGCATTGTCAACTAGGCTGTTCTCTTGCTGAACATCAGACAACGTACTTAGTGACCATGATAAATCAAAAAGACAAAACAAAAGCAAAACAAAGACAAAAAACCCCATCATTATGTCTGAACTCAGACAAAAACTACAATATTGTTTAAATAATAAAAATGACCCTAACATTCCTCTCTCCTTTCTAACATTAATGACTGCTGCTTCTGTACCAGTTACTGCTTTAGGATTGCTTCATTATCTCTTGCTTTCTATATAAGAAGTATTAGGATACCCAATCATAGAATTCTATCTCCTTGAACCCTTCCCAAAATCACCTAGCACATGATCAAATCTTATCGTAAAACCCTTCTAACACCCTCTTAATAGACAATTCACAGCCCAGTGTGTGCATTCTCCCCCTTTGCAACAAGTCAATAAACCCAACATTGACCTCAAATGTGCCCTTGGTCATCTTTGACTCTGGAGCATTAGCATCTCTCATGTGGCCCCTTTTTTGGAATCTGTCACCCTCTACATGTGAGATCTGTTTTCCTTCATGCATAAACTATTTTGGCAACCTAATTGGGATTTCTACTACTCCCTTTCTTACCTCCAATCCATACTAGAGACTGCTGAATATTTATTAGTCCAAAAAATTATCTTCCTAAAAAATACGATGTATTAGACATCCAATTTTACATGTCCATTTTAATATTAGTGAGTGAAAGACTGTCAGTAGCTATTCTCTCAAGAGACAAGATGCATCCTTTGTCCTGGTGAACCTACTGTAAGCTGGGATATATCTATGTGTTCGGAGATAAAGTGCCAAATGCATACCTGTAAATGGAAAAGCAATTTTCTCTTCGGCTTCATATAACAGCGTGTCAAAATTCTCTAATTCCTTTGTTTTGTCTTAAATAAAGAAAGGTTAGGTTGTGAGTAAAAATTCTGTTTTGATAGCTTGAATCTCTGGAATAACCCCCATAGGAATTAGCAGGAAGCAAAGCTAGTCAAAGCAATGTTTAGAAAATAGAAGTTTGTACTTTGTCATTATATTTCACATTTTCAACTAGACCTGCAATGAGAACACTAGCTTACTTTTTTTTTTATTATTCAATAGATAACTTTTCATTTGTGCTTTTTAAAAAGTATTTTTAAAATTGTATTTTACATAACGTGACACATAAATTGCACACTGTAGAAAGAATTGTCTGCCTCCCTGAATGAAACCATTTTAATCTCAAGAGTTTTATTATCTGTTAAAATCTATTTAAATATAGGCATTCAATTTTACATTACTTGACATTTATGGGGAAGCTATTTTACAGCAGCAGGTTTCTGAACAGACAAGATCACAACAAATATTCATGATAATATGACATGTTAGATTGAAAAATATGCAGAAAGAATGATCTAAATATTCTGGGCAGTTCACATATGTGAATATATCTAATAAAACTCTGGGTCAGAGGTCTACTAATACATTATATGTGTTTGACAACTACAATTATGACACGTATACCTATTTTCATTTACCATATTACAATATGAATTGAAGCTATACTGTTTTGTACATTAGCTAAATATTTAATAATAAAACTGAAAAACAGAGACACTATTTGTAATGTGGGATACTCAGTGTTCAAAGCTTAAGTTTTTTAAGAACAGCAAATTTGCTAGTTGAACTGTCTAGAAAGACAAAAAATCCTATTTTAATTATGCATAATGATCTATCCATGGCCTAGAAGGTTTCTCACCTTTTACTTCAAATATTTAAAAATACTAATCATGGCAGAGTTTTAGGTATAGAAAGAGACAACATTATAAATTTTTTTTGTACCACTTGCTCAAATTGCCAGCTTGAATTAGAGTTTAAAGAAACTGGGAGAATGAGCTTCTACAACCAGGGCTTTCTACAACTGGCCTCCTGAGTCTGATGCATGACAGTTCAAACTGAGATTTTTTTTTTATGAACAAGAAAGGAAACAAATCACCACAAGATTTTAAATTACACAGAGGAATCTGCATGAAACTTCTATCCATCAAATGGCCACTGAAAAATGAGGTAATTACCTAAAATAATTTGCATGTTAAGAGCTAATACAATATTACAAAGTAAAGTCCAGTTGTGAAAGCAATGCATAATTTCCTGATTAATGTCTCATGCACAATATTCTTCCATGCTCTGTCAGAGCCTAAATAACAATATGGCCAATCAGTCAAAAAAAAAAAAAAGATAACTCAGGCAAGAAATGAGTTCAGCTCTAATAAATCATGATTTGAACTCAGTGAATTTTAAAATTATGACAACTAATCACAGTATATTGTGTTTTTAAGGCAATGCATTTAGATTTTAATTGGTCTAATTATAGATTTTTAGTAATTCGAGATTAGTGTGGAAGGCAATTTTTTTTTTTTTTAGTCTTTGAAATGTCATCTATTAAGTTACTGAAGAAAACTTCACATTAAAATACCAAGTCTGTAACTCCCAGCTCTGCCAAAAGTTACGATGAGAGCGATATTTAGTCAGGAAGATTGAGAATGTCAGTGGAGTAATATGGCCAAATTCCCTTACACAAAGATGATGAAACAGTTCTCTTCTCAGTGCAAAGTGGAAGCATTTCTTCTAAAAGAATTAATCTCTTCAGTCAGCCGAAGGCAGGTGTGGTGATAAACAAAGGAGAAGCAGGTGAGGCAAAGCCTCAATAATAGATACAAGGACTGAAGTCACTTAAATTCAAAATGGCTTTCCTTTCACTCTTCTACTATGCTGTTCTAGTGTAAATGAAGAAACTCTTTAAAATCTTAAGGCTATTTATGGAACTTATTAAGAGGCAGAATTTTTCTCTCTTTATTTGTAGGAAGGAGAAAGGAGAGCAGACGGAAGAAAAGCTAAGGTCCTTTCCCTTGTTGTTGGGGGTAGGGACGTGACGAAAGGCAGGCCAAGAAAATGTGTTCATGATTATTTTGACCCAGCCTGAATACTGACTCTCCTTTTGCTTCTTGTCAAGAAAGCATTAATATTAGCAAGGGAGGAAAGCAACTTTGGAGGTCAGACAGGCTGTTCTGTCCGGGCCCTGCTACTCACTGACTGTGACCTTAGGCAAGTTACTTAACCTCTTCCAAGCCTGATTTTTAACCTGAAAACTGAGGATAGTAACATAACACACCCTACTGGGGGGCTGTGACTGCTGACCAAAACCAGTATGAATCACTAGTACTGGTAGTAGACTTGTGACTAGTACCAATCACTCAGACCAGTGACTAGTATGTGTAAGTGCTGAATACACAACACAGAATTTTTTTTACCGGTGCTGTTATTAAACCACTTATTTAACCTCTTATACCTGTTTCCTCATCTCTAAAATGGTGATAACAACATTATCTATCTGATATATCTGTCATCAGAATTACATGAATGAATACACCTAAATTTCTTATAACAGTACTTGATGTATAATAAGACCGCAAAATGTTAGTAAATTAATCACTGGTGGGCACTAACCACAGGCAGCCATTCAAATTCGAATTAATTAAAATGAAGTAAAATTTGAAATGTCATGTGAGCCACATTGCAACTGCTCAATGGCCACATATGGCTAGTTCCTCTCATACTAGACAATACAGATTAGAATATTTCATCATCTCAGAAAATTGTATTGGATAGTGATAACAGATATGTCCTTAAAGAAAGATTTGTAGGGACACATGACCATTCATTCATGTTGTTATCCAGTGAGTGGGGTGGAGAGTAAGAGATGAAGAATAGACAGTTTATAGAAGATGATTAATTTGTACTTTATATAACTTCATATTGTTTCAGGTTGTTTTAGATGTGCTTTTTTACATTTAGGCATATATTATCTTAAGAAAAAATTTTAAAATATATGCAGTAACAATTATGAACACTTTAACTTTACATAAAGTTGACGCTAGTTAATAAGAATTATCCAAACTACCCAATTATTCAAACTATTCAATCAACAGCAATGTACCCTGTAGAATTCACTTGAGGCAACAACTTAATTTTCACAGTATGCCTTTGAGTGTTATCCCAATGTAACAAAACTTTCTAGATGTTTGGCAGTCTAAACTCTTGCAAACTGTGGTAACTTAAGACTTTTCAAAATGTGTCAGGTTTGAAAGAGTCTCATAAATCACATACAACTGCCATGCAATTCTCAGCAACTGTGTAATTTATTTAATATTTATTAACAAATAGTATCAATAATGAAAAGCAATTACATCACCCATTTCTCAAGTGATTACCACCTCCCTAATTTCAAAACTCTGTGGACGTTTTTTTTCCCATTCTCATCTCTTTGGCCCTGGTTTCTTCGGAATTTTTGATACTATTGATTATTCTTTAATTTTAGAAATGTAAGTATCCCTGCCCTGTTCTTCTCCTTCCTCCTGTACTATTCGTTCTCAGGTGTATATGTAGCTTTCTATTCTTCTATCACTCCTCAAATGGTGTTTTATCCTGAATTTTATCACTGACTTTTTTCTTATATCACTTTATATGCTCTTTTGACTGTTCTGCTCTGTTCTCATATTTCAGATATCACCTATATACTGATATTACTTTCTATACCTCCAGTTAGAATTTTTCATTTAAATCTCAGACTTCTATTTTGTGTTATTTTCTGTATGCTCCATAGACCCAAGCTCAGATTTTTGTAATATTGAACTCATCTTTTTTTCTAGAGTTCTATTTACAAAACAAATGCACATGTACACACCAGCTTTGTTTTTCTTTTTGTTTCCTCCTTTTTCTTTTCACTAATAATAAAGACCTGATAATTTTCTAGATATATCTATTTTATACCTTTCCATTAAGTCACTAAATCACGCTCATTCTGCTTCCTATTGTAGGTATCAATAGTATACCCTCATCCCTCTCTCCAGGTGCCTACTTCCCCTGACTGTATTTAATCTCCCAGAAAGTCTCATCTGAGCTGCTACAATAACTTAGTAACTCATCTTACCTACTACCAGTTTAACCCCCCCAAATGCTACCAATACAATTTTTTCTAAAACACAAACTTCTAAAAAAATTGCTTGAAATTCTTTAATGATTCTCTCCACTTACAGGGTTTTTTACAAACCCTTTAGCAAGCATGAGAGGTCGATTTTTATGGCTCATGCTTACCTCCTTAGTTCAATTGCTTTACCTATATTGTAATGTCCCTGCACCCTGGCTATGTCAAGCTACCTGATGTTCCCAAAATGTGGTATGTCTTCTCATGCTTCCAATATTCTCTGTATATGCTCTTTGTTCTACCTGGAATCTTGCCAATCTTCCTTATTTCCTTGAAAAACTCATACTATTTTTTTTTTTAAATTAAACTTATACTATTTTAAGACTCAGAGACATTATTTCATTTTTGGTATATTTTTCTCATACTTTTTTTCACCTTCCTTTCCATGCAGAACTCAGGTTCTGAATCTCACTTAAAGCACCTATAATAATGCATTATAAAGGTAAATCGTTTACCTGTTTGGAGAGATAATGAAATCTCTAAAGGTTTCATTCCTAGCATAATGGGTAGATGTTAACATGTCATGCACAGCAGGCCCTCATATATATGTATTTTAATAAATTATTATTTAGTTAATAATTAAGTAAACTATGGTTGTAAAATGCTATGAATAAAAATAGTGAGGATAGCAAAAATTACTGAAAATTAAAAGGAGATATTCAGAAGCACAATTAAAATAATCAGAAGTTTCATTACTCCCTCCTCTGTGAAATACTTTCTTCACTTGGCTTCAGTACTCACTAATCTCATGAATTTCCTCTTATTGACTTTTCTCTCCCAGTCTGCTTTCTGGATTCCTCCTTATATTTGCACCCTTCAATATTGGAATAGCCTAAGACTAAGATTTTGCTCTTGTATCTCTTCTCTATTTGAACACTCCTAGAGAGCTCATGTAATCCCATCATGTTCTATATCTTTGCTATGTTGAAGACTCTTAGTTTGTATACCTATGTTACACACCAAACTTTAAATTCAACTGCCTACTTGCAATGTTATCCTGTCAAACTTCATGTGTTAGAAACCAAGACCCTCATCTTCCCCACCAAAATGTGCTCTACAATCTAGAAAATTGCAGTTCTATCCTTTCAATTGTTTAATGACTCAAACCTTCAAGTAATTCGTGATTCTTTTAGGGAACCTTGTTAAATAAATACTCAAAATATGCAGAATCTGACCCTGCCCCAAGACGTCCACTGCTATAATATTTTCCAAGACATCATTCTCACTCACCTTAATTTGTGTAGAAGCACCTGAAGTCATCTCCCTATTTCTGCTCCTCTACCTCTGCCCCCTTCAATCTAATCCCAATACAGCAGCCAAAATAATTCTGATAAAATATAAGTCATATCATATTGCTCTTTTGCTCATAACCCTCCAGTGGCTTTTCAATTCACCTAGAGTAAAAACCTACATCCTTACACTGGCTCATAAGATCCTTAAAGCTTCCAGTTACATATTTGACCTTTTCTTCTACTTTTCTTCACCCACTCATTTCTAGTTTTCTGGCCTCCTTGCTATTCTTTGAATGGACCAGGCATGAACCTAGATCCAGGCAACTGTACTTTCTGTTCTCTTTGTTTGAGAAACTCATCTCTCAGACACCAACGTGACTCACTCTACCTCTCCCACCTTCCTCAGAGTTCACCACATTATTTAAAATTGAAATCACCATCACACTTCTTAGCCCCCTTTAAACTTTTCCTTCACAGTAATTATCATGTAACATATTGTATATTTAATTATTAATTTTTGTTTGATTATTGTTTTCTCAATCCTTGTAGAAAGGTAAATCTACAGGACAGGGATTTTTATTGGTATATCCTTAGTGCCTAGAACAGTGCGTGACACATAGTCATCAATAAATATCTGCTCAATCAATGAATGACTATAACAAATAAGTAATTTTAGAGATAAAACTAATGAATAGAGGAAGAATTGGAAAACCTATCAGGCTGAAACATAGCAAAAAGAATGAATACATATCTAAAAAAGGAATAAGTACATTACTAAAGGAAATAAAACAGGTAAAGAGACATTTCCCAATGGGGGGGGGGTCGAATAAAACTTGTAGACTATTAAAGAATAATGATTCCTATTTTTAATAAAGTGGATAATATTTCTGAACAATAATTAGTTTCCCTCATCCTTGACCTCTCAGAGTCTTTGAAATGTTACTGCATAAAGTGGAACATGGCAGACAGTATTTCCATAAATTATTTGACCACATAAACTACTTCTGATCTTCTTATAAAACTAGAGAGCTATAGAATGACTTTTGGGAAATGCTGAGGAAAAAGGGATACTGTATATGAGCTATAATTCTGTCTCAGTATGGTAAGATAAAAAATACTGTGATAAATGAGCCTGGGAAACTAGAAAGCTAGTAAGATTTTCATTAATGTTGAGTAATAATTTGTATAGTCAGGAAGAATCAACAGCTCTGTGAATAATTATTAGTAATATATAAAAAGATGCAATCATATTACCTGAAAAAATAAGACTTCTGAGGTTTAGTAAAAATATACAGTGAAAGACTTTTTCATTTCTTTTGTTTACATCAAGGAGAATAATAACATTTCTTAATTCTATAGAAATACAATTTATCCCATCTATTATACTTGTACTTCCATAACTTTCTCATCCTAGAGGTCGTAAAAAGTTCTAGAAAAGATCAACCTACCAAAATTATTGAGAGACTGTAGCATGGCATGGCAATAAGAGCTAAAGATTTAGAATCAGAATACTTCTCCAAGTATTAGTATGGACATGAGCAGTGAAATATTATTATCTCTATATTTAACTCCACTGGGAAAAAGTTGAGATTTAAGAATACATTTTTATAGGTCTACATCAGGAGTCAATGTCAAAGACATGATTAATGCATAACCCTCTGATATCTAATAGTTGGTTCATTATCATCTTTAGTTGATTTATTTGTCTAACATCAGTTACCATTAGGACCATGCCAGGCATGTACACTCACATTTAAATAAGGTTATAAAAAGACAAGTAAAAAATACGCTGGTTATATGAATTGCAAACTAGGCTATCTCTATGTCAAAAAGGTCAGTTATGATGATATTGTTTTCTCTTTGCCCTAAAAGTTTACATTTTAATAAAGATTAAATGGAATCTCTCTGTAATTCAGAAAAATGATAAAGAAACTAAAGTTTCTACTTATGCATGTATATCTTTGTCTAATTGTTCACACTTTTTAGCGTGATACATTAAATTTACTAATTATTAAAATCCTGGTGTTTCTCCTACTCTATATAAAGGACACAAAAATTATACACTAACTTTATATATCAATGAAACAATGTTACTGAAAAATTAAATTTTATTTCTCTCTTTGAAATCTGTATATAATTAACAAAGAAATCTATATTTTGCATTTGTGTTAAGCAATATAACTTAGTTAACAATACTTAATATTGTTGATATTTTTATTATTTTAATTTTCTTGTCAGAGAATTACTGAAAGTATTTTCTGCTTAAGAAGTTCCTAATAACTTCCTTGAAATAGATATGATTTCAACATATTAAGTTAATAATTTGTTTCAATGTAAATATCTGAGAAAACATTTTTTTTTTTCTTCTCAGCACACACAGCCCTTAATTTTCTGGGCTCCACTTGAATTCATGTAATGTTTATGAGCAGGGATATATAATAAGAAGAATTACATCCAAAATTAATGACCCTAAGTTATACATTGCATCAAAAATATACTATTGTGAGTACTGAGTGTTCACTTGAATCCTCAAAACGGTGTGGTAATAATGAAAACAATAATTACAAGGGCAAACACTGATAGAGTGATTGCTGTTGCTATGCACATTGTTTTAAGTGTTTTCTGCATATTATCTTATTTAACTCACAATATTATCTATGAGAAAGGTACTATTATTATCTTTGTTGACAGAGAATGAAATTCTATGCAGAGTTTAAGGAATGTGCTCGAGATCACACAGCTAAGAAGTGGAGGTTCTAGGATTTGAACCCAAGTAATTCAGCTCCAGAATCCATGATCTTAACCAATAAACTACAACTTTTGTGTTGGTTAAGTTGGCTAGTTGCTTTCAAACCTGTCTTGCGAATGAGAAAATGGAGGGTGAGAGCTACTAAATTTCAAGTGAGGATTTGAACTGAAGTTCTTTGAGTAAAATCCTACAATATTGTTTAAGAGCATCATTGTGCACCAGTTTTCTGTTCCCCTGGAGGAGCTATTTTTTGGTATCTTTCATGACCTTTGATTACAAAAAGCCATGAGTTCTAGAATATGAGTCAAGCTAGAAATTGAGTAGGTACACGTACTCCAGGTGAATGAAATCGGTTCAGGTTTCTTAGCTTAATTTCTTTCCAAGGGGGCTGGGGTCAGTGAAGGGAACTAACATTTATTTAAAATTCACTATATATTGAATCTGTACTAATATTATGCTATATAACTCAGTTTAATTCTTAGAATAACCCCATGAGGCAATACTATTATTACTATTTTGCTGATGAGGAAAAGGAGACTCTGAAACATGAGAAATTCAGTGTGGGGAGGAAGATTGCAATTTGGGCTATTTGATATTAAAGAGATTCCTACATACCAAATTCAAATACTGCTCAACGAAAGCACAGTGGGGTTTCAAGCATATTGTCACAGGCAAATATTTGCTGAGGCGCTGAGAATTGCATGGAGTTAGACAAGTTTGATATTACAAATCACCACAACCACTTTCATACCATAAAAACTGATATCTTCTTTTAAATGTAATTTGATTAAAACGGAAATTTGCTATATTATATTACTGATCTTAGAGATGGAAAGATGCAGTATGGCATCTGCTACCACATAGAATTTGAACACAAGCTTATAATTTCCTAACTCATTACTTTTTCCTATTGGAGTTAGGATAAGAAAAAGGTGTGAATACTTCAGAAATAAACTCATTATCGATATTACTATTGATGCAAAGCCCTGGTAGAAGAGAATATTATGAAACTGTTCAATGAAAATCATAGGGTCATTTGGTTATATGCAATATTTGTGCGTTGTATTTCAAGTTACTTAAACAATGGATATATTTTGCTTACAAATTTAAAAACAAAGTTAGGATTCAATATTTATTTTTTTATCTAAATACTCCAAACAGTATACTTTTTTAAAATTTTAAAATAATAATAACCTAGCAAAAAAGCTTAAATAAACATAGAAGAGTATTAAAAAGTGGATTACCATCATATCCACCCCAGATGTCATTTCTCACATTGAAGCATTAGGGGATATCATTTCTGAGCATTTTTATATAGTGCATATGTATTACATAGTTCTATACAATATATTTCCATATACATCTATATTGTATGCACTTCCTTTCAAAATAGTATATTATGTATTGTTTTATAATTTGTTTTGTTTACCCAAAATATCTATGATGAAATACATGAATTATCCTCATTCTTCTTAACAGCTCTAGAGTCTTCCATAATACTTTAACTTTTCGCTCTGAAAATAATGCCACAATAAATATCCTTACTTGCTGATTTGTAAGATTATTTCTAGAGTTTTATGCAGTTTAAAAAGATCCGTGCATTTTCTTCACCACACCCTCCTCTACCCTCCCCATCCCCCCCAAATTTAAAATTTACTTTTTAAAAATGTGGAGCTCTGTAGAGGGATTTTTCACTTGTTCAAAATTGTAACCTTGACAAGTTTAATCATTCTCTGTCTCAGTTTCTTCATCAGCAATGCCTATGTCATAGGTTGTTGAGAGGATTACTGGAACAATTCCTTTCACTTAATAAGGACTACATAGATGTCATCTGTAAACTAAAATGATCCTTAGTCATCTAGGATACGAGTGTTATGAAAGTGGCAAGCTTACCTTTTTTAATGAACAAAATGGCAAAAAAAAAAAATGAGCGTAGATTTGTTCCACTGATTTGAAATGCCAATTTTATAATATACAAAATTTATAAAATTCTCTTTGCTGCTTCTGAACCATGTATTTCTGTTTCATTGACCTACCTGTGTATTCTTTCAACATAACTGTACTGTAAAATGGTGCATTTTAAGGATAGATAATATACACAAAATGAAATATACCCATTGCTATATCTAGGAAACTAAGCAATAATCATATGCGTTTTGATCATCTTGTAGTGACATTTGGGGGTGAAAACCTTTAATACTCAGAATAATAAAATTAGGAGTAATTGCAAACGTGTCAGTCTGCATATTTCAACTCATTCCACATCAGTGATTTGAATAACTTAGTAAACAGAAAGCTACATTTGAGACATTTGTTAACATATATAAAAAAGCTTTTCAATCACGTGTGTGTGTGTGTGTGTGTGTGTCAGGTAACATTTTCAAAACTGTTAAATAAAGAAATTACTGTCTTTTCATGTATAAATTTATTTTTTATTTAAGCTTTTATGAAATCGTCATTCTATACCTGGGCTCACTTTTTTAAATTATTATTTTAAGACTTGAAATCAATGTCTGAACACCCAAGTACATACATACAGGAATGGCTATGTACATTCACAAAGGAAACTGGCTCATTTTGTTGAAAGGGGACAAATCTAATTGTTTTGGATGTTCATTACTTCTCCACCTTTAGTAACTTAGTAAGACACTGGTTTTGCAGGTCAGTTATTTTGGAGGCTCTTCCTTCCTAATAAGGTCAGTTATACCATAGAGCCTCCACTGATGTATAGTCACATAGAGGTTCCTTGTCCCTCTTTTCCTGCAAATACATACTGGATGATGGGGTCAAGGTTACTTTCTATTGGAAAGTTTGTCATGGTTTATCCAGTCCAGCTATATGCCCACTCTGTGAACACCTCCCTTATGGGATAATGAGAGCCTGGGGAATTGTGTATCTTCTGCTGCTCCTCTGCTTATAGAATTTTGCCAAATAACCCTATTTTAATTTTACACAGAGTGACAAATAAGTGGTGTTTGTGTATAGGAGCCTATATCCCTGATTGTACAACAGTGGTACAAAAAAGTACATAATGTTTTCATGTGAATTGAGAAAAATAAATATATAGTGAGTCAGGTTTACATTTGGTAGTTATAACTAGAGAACAAAATAGTTCACACAGTTGTCTCTCTACTGAGGATGAATTCTCTATTAAATCAGAAACACACAACCAGTAACTTCTCTCATTTCTTCTACCGCCTATTCCAAACATGCACTAGTATCCTTGGACCCCTTCCTCATCACCTCTCTCCAATAAAGAAAAGAAAAATGCTTCCTTTTATATAATTGAATTTGAGGCCTTGAACTACTCCACCATCTACCCAGTTACGGGAGCTGAGAAAGAATTCTTAGTTCCGCTCTCAGACATTTCCTCTTCCCTGATGTGTTTCCTGATCCTCCCCTTGGAGAGTTAATTACTCTCTCTTCTATATTATCCCTTTACCTGGGTATATTTTTTATGTGCTATTTTAATCAAATTTGAATTATTTCTTTACTGATGTGCCTTCTCTAGAAAAATTTTAATTCCTTAAAAATTGAAGACATGGTGACGAACAAAAGAGACAGTCTTATCCACATGAAACTTACAACCTGAGAGGAAAGAAATAATAACATAAACATGCAAACAAATGAATAAAAATATAAGCAGATGATAATAAATAAAACAATATAGATAATAATTTGGGTTGAGAGGGAAACAAATATCACAATTTATATGCAAAATAGTAAGAGATAATTACTTAAGTAAGGTCTTTGGGAAAAGTGGCCCTGGAAGGCTTGAGCCTGAAACCCAGAGAAGGAAACACCATGGGAATTTATGGGAAGAGAGTTTCAGGTGAAGGTCAGATCAGGCAACCTAGATCATGAGAGGAAAATTGGACTTTTTTCCTAAGTTCAATTCATTTCCTCCAACAATATTATTTTAGAACTTATTATACACCTGAATGTAATGATGAAAATATTCAATAAAATCGCTGTCCTCAATGAAACTTTTACTGGAGAGATGAAACATACAATGAACAGATAATCATATGTTAATAAACAAAATAATTTCAGATATCAATAAGGTCTGTAAAGTTGATAGAGAAAAATCTTAGTGACATGGAGTGGTGGCCAGGGTGGCCTCCCTGAGCAGTAACATTTGATCAGAGCACTGAACAATATGAAGGAGTAAATCAAGTGAAATTGGAGAAAGGGCACACCAGGCAGGCAGCAGTAGAGCAGTGCAAAGCCTTGAACCCAGAATATGTTTGCCCAGCTGGAGGAACAGCAGGGCTGGTGTGATGGGAGCCCTTAAGTCACAGAGTCAGAGGTAAGAGAATGAAGCAGAGTGGTAGACCAGGGCCAGTCCATGACAGTGCACTGAACCAAACATCTGGGCACGGGAGAGTAAACGTAAAAGTTCAAAGTTTAATCCAAATTCTATCTCCACATTACTTTTTTACTTACATAGAGAGGACATCCTTCTCATAATGCTTCCATGAGGCCACCCACGGCCCAGGTACACCTTGCATTCACGTAACTAATATTCAGTTATTTTCAGTCCCTGTTGAACATTAAAACCTTTTATAAAGCTTTTTTAAAAATAAATATTCCTGGCTCTCTCCCATGAAAAGCAGAAGGCTAGATATATATAAATATACATATATTTCTAATCACAGGCAGTCTGATGAGCAACAGAAGTAGTAAACCACTGTTTTCTTTCACTTGGTCTAATTGACCATTGTTTGTAGAAAACAGGAATTATCAGGAGGAAATAAGTTGTCATCAAGATGATTTCTTTCTCATTTTAGTTGCATTTTTATTATGGAGATTACAATTGCAGAGTGTGTTGATGTGACTTTCAATCACATTTTGCTGCCTGAATGTTATTGAAGATTTCTACATTCTCTTTTCAAACTTGAATCATATCACTAATGAAAAGATTAGTTTGTGGCCAATGAATACATTTTAATGGTAAAATTTCTGAAAGTTATTTTCCTGATACTACAGGGGTTACAAATTATCTAGTCATAAATTAATAGATATTACATTAGGGTTGAAATATTATTAAGTTTGTCCTCACTGATAATTCTATCACAAAAAATAATCTTTTAAAGTATAGTAATAAGCCAGCTTAATATCTATACTATATGCTCAACAGTTGTAAAATATTACCAGAAATTAAAATGCACAAAGACTTATCTTAATGTTTAATATGAATACAAATATAGAAAGAAAATGATACTCAGTAATCTTCCAGCTGAGCCTAAGAATTCCAATACCAAATTGCTTTAAAGAATAAGTTCTGATAGAATGACATATACTACATTATGCATATGAGTCTCGTGTATACTGAAAGAAGGAATTGCATTAAATGTGGTATTTTTCAACACATGAAAGAAAAACTATTTTCAGAAAATAAGATAAATCAGAGTTCCTCAAAATCAATATAAAGGAAAATGTCTTTTCTGAAACAAGTCTGCATGTGAATATCACACCATTCAACAAACAGAGTTAGATTTAGATATTATGTATAAAATTTTCCTTATTACCATAGTAGTTTTTACTTTATCTTTTCAGAGAATATTATTTATATTATAATGTTTAGAAAAGCAATGATAGAGTCATGTATGTGTTGAAGGTGACATATTAAAACTCTAAGCTCTAGAGTAGTGATTCTCAAAGGGAAAAAGAAAAGGGTACAAGAGAAAGGGACAAGGTTGGGTATATCATAATGTAAGACACTGTAACTGCTTTGATATTTTAATCTTTGTATTTATGCTACTAAAATAACTTAGGAGTTAAAATACTGTATTCTTTTTAAAGAATATAAAAGCAAGCACATCTTTAAAAAACTTGTAAAATATTGCCTTAGAATTCCAAATGACATGTTACAGGCCAAAGTATGATATCCCCACCAGTGAAGGGCCTTCCTTGTGTGTGGAAACTTTTCCTCCTTCACAGCTCCCTCCCAGAAGTGTAGGTCCCATCCCTATTCTTTTGCCCTACCCATGTACATGGGGATTTTCTTGACTTTGGGGAAGTCTGTGAGGTCTTCTGCCAGCGTTCAGTAGGTGTTTTGTAGGAGTTGTTCCACATGTAGATGTATTTTTGATGTATTTGTGGGGAGGAAGGTAATTTCCACATCTTACTCCTCTGCCATCTTGAAGGTATCCCTATGTAACTTTTTAAACATCAACCCTCATTAGAAATTTGACTGTGGTGGCATTTCAACATATATCTGGGAGAAATTAGGATTTTACTCCAAAAATACAGTACCAAAAAAGCCAAATATGCTTTCCTCTAATTCTCAAAGTATGGCATCTAGTTCCGTTATCATTTTATGGAGAGGGAATGATCATTTAAAGTTGATAATCATAAATTCTATACCAGTATAATTTTGTAGGAATTTGGAGAAACCTGGCACTTCAATCTTGACGATTAATGCAACAACTAAACTGAGAAAATTTCAAATTTTTCTTTTGCAAGGTAAAACTTACCTCGTTAGGTTTAGATTCATACCTTAAAGAGTGAAAAGGTGCTAATTATTCCAAGGCACTATACATTTAATGCCAGGAATTTATGACATGCCAAGCATCTCCATTCTTGCAACACATTATTTTGAGGGAAAGATGGGGAAAGAAACTTTACTCGTAAGGAGATACAAACCACTAGCCAACACCATGCTCAGCACTTTATGTACAACATTTTCAAAGTACACCTCTTACTGCATATTATTATTTGGGTGAAAAAGGTTAGCTGAATCAACCAATATCACATAGTTTGTTAGGGTCATTGCTGGGATATTAACACTCTTCAGCTTGACTCCAACACTTTCTGCTTTTTATTCAGATACGGTGATCTCTATTCTGAACCTGTACCATCCCACCACAAGTACAAATTAGGTGAAAAAATTTTAAGTACCACTTCAAAACAGGTATCAATTCTATACTATCTTCCTTGAAAGATAAAAATGAACAGATAGCATGGTTAAATAGGAGCAAATATACTAAGATCGCCTGATTTTTAGCAACAGCAGCAGCAAAACTAGTTAGTACACAGGTATTAATTTCCATGCTGCGTAATATATTTACGGTTTCAATTTATTCTCATTACTTCACATCAGAGTGTGATTATCGAAGAAAATCAATCTACTTGTACTAGGAGAAGATTTCAGTGATGAATGGTGTCAAAGACTCTGTGTGTGTATTCATATATACATCTATAATCTGTCTTGGAAACTGAGTTACTGGCTGTGGATAGCTCTTTCAAAACCCATCTCTACTGCAGTTGTCTAGGATAGTCCACATATACAGGAGTGCCTACTGGCCTGCTGATTGCATTGTTACAGGGAAAAGCATTCCTGCCTGGACGAGCCAATGGGAGGCAGAAAGAGTGTGAATCACATTCTAAAGATGGGGTATGTTTGGAAACTTTCCTATATTTAGCATAGTCTCCTAATAGGACACAATTGATGGGGAATACAATTATGACAAAAAGATGTTTTATGATAAGACAGATGTTCTATGAGAGGTGGTTACTTCTTTTTTACTCTGATATGGCTTTCTCCAAGAGATCTCCAACATGCATCTGAATATAATCTTAAAATTCCTATCTTATAACAGAGTAGGTAAAAAGGTTCAAAGTCTTCAGAAAAATGGTTTTTAACCAGGAGATGATTTGAAACAGATTAGAAAATGCTCTGCAATGCCATTCGACTATGAATTTGCAAAGGTCAAAATAATTACGTTATTTCTGAAATGCAAATGAGTATTAATCTGAACATTAAAAAATTAATATGCTATCCGTAATCCATGATATTAATAATCATATGTGCATTTTTCTGGAGTCCAATAAAGACATTCTAAAGCTCCAAATGTGATACAGATATGTGGGTGTGCCTTTTAGACTACATCGAAAAGTCATAAAAGAAGCAAAAAAAAATTCTCTCATATATGAACTTATAAAAGGAGGATTAAACAAAGTAGTACATGTGTGGTATATTCTCAATCAGTCCCAGTTTCTCTGCCATCTTTTCCAATAATCAATCTATCCTCTTCTAAAGGACATATCCCCAAACCTTTACTCATCCACCACAGTAGGCTTAACTACTCTAGAAATACAGTTTCAAACATAAAGCGACCTATAGAATCTACATTTAGTCTTTCACATGTCACAGCATTTAAGTATTGATATAAATCACTTTGATTATATCCTGCATCTTAAGAACCTGGACTGCCTATGCAAGTTTTTACTACACAAATTTTATTTTTGAGTTCTCATTGGTATAATTAAACAAAATAGGTAATAGTCATTTGATGATACAGTTGACAACTGCTTATTTGCTTTTAGACTTTGAGATATTCTGGAGACTAAAACACTTTATGATCCTTCCCAAATTAATGGAATATTAAATGTAAGCAGAGATGTGAGTTAGTCAATCTATTTTCCCATTGCAATGATGTGGATTTCAAAGATTGATTATGTATATATTCACAAAGTTGGATTTATATGTGTGTGAATAGACAAGTATTTTTTAAAGCACGAAAAAGATGTATTTAATACCACAAATCAGTATTATAAAGCTTTTTAAAAACGGAATCGCTACATACACAAAAAAATCAAGGCATTTTGGGATAATGTATTATTAATGTTTTTAAATATTTTATTATGCATCAAATGTGAAATATAGACTTTTTTTTACCTTACTATATTTATTAGCCTTAAAGATTTATAGATATAGAAAGCTGCATGGTACCACTAAAAAACAAATTAAAATGTAATTTTTAGATGTAGAACACCTTGAAAATTCAGTAATTCATGTACTTTATTTTTTATATTTTGGGAGCTGAAAATTACTTCATTTTATTCCAGATTGCGTCAAAGCATAAACACACAAAGCACTGCCTTTATAGCATAAGGAAATCTATCAATAAAATTTAAACTATCAAGTTAATCTTTAAACTCCTCCGGAAAGAATGAGATATGGAAATGCAAGTAATACCACAATAATGTGCATATGAATTGCTGTTAAATTTTTATACCTCTGTAATCAGACAGCAAAGACCAATCATTTAAAACTTGGAAAGAAAGTCATCTACAGGATTTATATGAGTTTATGTATTTTTATTTTCAGTGATGTTAAAGTATATTCATAAAACATTAAGATGCATATAAACATAGTCCAATGGGATGACTCAAATGCATGCAACAGTAGTTAGGAAAAACATGGTTGTGGAAAAGCATTTTGTAAATAACACTGATATCTAAATGGTAATGTGAGGACCTGATTCATTGACTATTACTTGAAGCTCCCATTTAAAATGGTGTCTTTCAAAATTAACACCACCTTCTTCAGTATGTAGAAAGAGTAATTTTCAATAGGGAACTAGAATTCATTAGGGAAATAACAACAATTATGAGGGCAGTTCATGAGGAAAATCTGCAGTAAGTCAAGAAGGTCCTTTCTACTTTATCAGTAACTTCTTAGGTATTCTCTGTTGTCTTGCTAGTCCTTCCTGGGCTCATAGTACTTTCAGTTGTTAATCACTAACCCTTTCCTTCAACGACTTAGGAGTACCAAGCTTCAGTAGTTTCCAAACTTCAGCATGCATAAAATCCACACCATAATTTGGTCAAGAATTCAGTTTTACAGATTATAATTGATGGAGTTTGTGACTCAGTTTTGGGGGGCAGAGGAGGGGGCCCAAGAACCTGTACTTTCAATTATTCTCATGCAGGTAATCTGGAGAACGAACTTTGAAAACCCTGTCATGGGGAATACTTGAGTGAGTAAAAGTCTCCAGGACCAAAAAAGAAGGATTAAATATGCGGGTTTAATGTTAGATAACTTAAGGGTTTCCGGCACTCGGAGATAATGTGACCTTGAAAAATCAATTACCTTGGTTCTCAACTTTCTCATATAAAATTTTGGGTATTCAACTCTATGGGGTCTAAGGATGTTTTGAATTTTGGGTCTCCTGAGAGCACTAGTTTTCTCCAGCTATCAAGGAATATAACTGTATGGGAAAAACTCTCAGTCCCCTTCAAATCAAAGTAAGTAGAGTATTGCCTGCTTTACTTTTTGCTAATACTCGATGTCTCAGTCACAGTAAATATATAGACTAACATGACGGCACGTCATTCTACCCAATAGTACCTTCTCTTTCTTCAGATTTACCCTATCCTTCCTTTGGGAACTGCTGCTTCTTATACCAACCACGGCTGCAATGGAAGTCATTATTTAGCAGTGTAATCTATCCCTGATAGCTTTTGATTGATTCAGGTGTCAACAGTATATCTAAGCTGGGCCAAAGATTCTCTTTCCTCATATTTTTGTACTTGAGACTCAGAACAAGTCGGTCTCTTCCTAAAAACTTAACGTGTAAGATCAAAATCTCAGATGATACTGAAAGCATCTGCAGTGTAATCTAATGCAAGAGATTAGAAATAAAACCTACCCAGGCAAGCAAAGTTGAGAGTCAAAGAAAAGTTTTCATTCTCTCATTTCATGGCATAGCAACGTTGCTATCCTTGATTTTCACAACAGATCCAGAGGTCTTATGCTATGTTTACCTCTTAGAATAAGCTGATTTGAATCTTGTTTCTGTGTCGACCAAATAGGAGTCCTAATTAATAGAGTAGATTTTGCAGGTGGATACTGAAATTCCATCTGTAGCTTCCTGAACTATACAATGCAAAAGTGGGGGGAAGTTTGATTTGAACTGGATTTGAAGTTTGATTTGAAGTTGAATTGGAAATTAGTAAGACATAACTTTCATAATCTTGTTCCGTATCTCTCCTACACATATTTACTGACCTACAGGGGCATAATAACCAGTGACTATGGAACAACTGGACTTCAGGGAAAATAGTCTCCTTAACCCAGCATTGCCATGAGGAATCCAAAAATCAATAAATATTGAATATGTAGGGTTACCTAGAACAATAAACATAAATTTGCAGGTCTGAAATTAAAATATTAATCCTTTTTAATAAATGATTTTATTTGTTATAATGAATGTTTAGATAAGATAAGAATATAAACTAGGAATGGGATTCATTATATAACCTCTATGTCTTATTTCTGTAAAGCAAGGACATGCTATTTTAACACAATGTTTTAAATGTATATAACTCTCACCAACAGTGACAAAGGAGCAGAAAATATCAATAACAATTTAAATTTTCTTTAAATTTTGCTAGCCTAAATATACTTGCAAGTGCTACTTTCATCAAAGATTTTTACAACTCACTGAAATGTTTATAACTCTCAATTTTTAGTGATATTTTATTTTTCAGGAGTATATTATCTACATTATCATTTGTATTATTTTTGCATTAAGAAAAAAATGAGTGTGGATTTTGTTAACACACACCTAGCCACCTTCTACCACCTTTCCATATGTCACTCTTAGAATCATAAAATGACAGACTGAATTGAAATTCTGCTAAAATCTAAAAATATGCAATACATGAGAATAAAATTTTAACATGTAGAGCTCAAAAGAATCCCTGAGAAAGGGTGACAGGGACAATGAACATAAAAGACCATATGAAAATTATATTTTGCCACTTCCATTATGGAACCTACTTGGAAGATATTGGTTGTTCATCAACTAGATGGAGAAAAATTACTATCTGTCCTATGAGAGAGACTTTATCCAGCAGAAAGACTTGTTTGGTACCCTCTCATCTCTATATCTTATTTCTTTAATAGCACTTTGCTTATGCCAATTTGTTGCATGCAATTTAGAGCTATCCAAAATTGTTCGGAACAGAAAGTGTTAGGACTAGTTAGATAGGATATACAGATTTATATCCAAGGATATTATATCAAAATAAACTGAGAATGAGGAAATAGTCCCAAAGATGGTTAAACAAAGGTATTGCTGTCTTGTTCAACTTCCTGAAGACAAAGAGGTAGACTATGAAACAGAAGACATTAGAAAACAGAGTCTTGAAAAATATTATATGAATAAGGACTTCTGTATTCTGAGAGAACAGATCCTGAGCAAGCTAAGTATAAATATAGCCCTTCTCTAATCTCAGGCAGAATACTATGATCTTATAATCAACTTCCTTGAGCACTAACGATACACATACTGCATATTCTAATAACTTGGCATTAATCATAATTATTGGTCTGAAAAACACATGCACACAAACACATCTATTTTTATTCTCCTACTTTATATATCACATCTTTTAAATAGTTGCATTAAGTTCATCCTCGTCATGATAATTTAATTAATAACAAGAAAGTGATATCCACTCAAGCTTGCCTCAGCAGTTGTGTGAGGGAGTGTATATGTGGTGTGTGGCAGCGGGGGTGCAGGGAGGGGGGAAGGGGCTATTGTTCCCAGACAATTTTCTAGACAAAGTCATTGGCTTTGAGCTGCTAAAGGCAGGAATTACTTTTTCCCATTTTTCCAGTTTCTTAGTCCCTCACCCCTCTTTCTCTCTACCATTTTATACCATTTGCTCCATTCTCTTGCTTCTCTCTGAAAATTAACTTTCCTTGGTTACACATTAGCACTGCCTTCTTGAAAACGGGAGTTTCTAGCTTAAATGTCCTTCTGATTATTAGTTTATATACTTGAGAGAGGAAAAATCCACTGCATCATTGGACAGCTAGTCAGTGAATGGACTATTTCCTTCTTTGGCAAGTAACTACCTTCAATTCCTTAGGCCAGTTGAGAATGTATAATTGTAAATACAACCACCTGTGTCTGTCCTTCAACAGGTGCTATGATTGGGCCATGTCCAGAGACCTGAGTGTAGGGTGGTTTGTTACCCCAAAAATGTAAACTAAAAACATGCTCTAGAGGAGACCCTTTTCTAAAAACATCTGACAAAAATTCACCTTATGAATTCTGCCACTAAATACGATCATTTTTAAAAATCACAACTGTTAATTGTTGGCGTATGTAGTGGGCCTCTTTTTCTAATCATGTAAATGAGAAGTCCATGAGACATCAAAACACTTTTTAAACTTAATTTTTAGTTGTATTGTGACTAGTAGAGTGTAAATGCTATTTTCTTAAACCCAGGGTTTTGTATTTGAGATGCTTTTTATCCACCATCAAATGTGTAGCTTTCAATTCATGTTTTCACTTCATACTTTCAAAGAGCATCTTCTACATGCAGAAAACTTTGTTAAGAGCTCTAAGGATTCAAAACCGAATAAAATGTCTTTAGAGTTATATGTACTCTATCCATTTCTCTGCCAAATCCAGTTAACAGATCTGTGCCTGACTTTCATCATTTTGTGACTTCACTGAAACCACAGCAAAAATTAAGTATGGTATTTATAATATGACTTGTCTTACATAAAGGAACACAACAAAAAGTGATCCTACAAAACTCATATTTATTGTTGAGATGTTCTTGAGGACATTATGTATGATATTGCCCAGGAAATTTTATTTTATCCCAGAATTCAGTACTAGGAAAATTCATGCTTCCCCCTCTGAAATTGGTAGGATTTTTTAAAAGTTTTGTGTGTGTGCGTGTGATGTTGATGGTAAATATTATAACTGGTCGTATGTGTCTTTTGATTTATCAATGGAAATTTTAAAACTAACTCTATGATCAGGCCAAGACATTGGTCAATGCTCCTAATTTATTCTTTCTTTCATATTGTAATGAAATGGTTACGGCAGACATCATAGACAGGTAGCCTATGAGCTGGCTCTCATCTGTAGAAGTGTTTTATTTGAACTTGCACAATATAGAAAATAACTATAGTTTAAATTAAATGGCCAATATTTTAAAAATCTCACAAAAATCAGGCTTGGTTTAACTTGAAAAACTGGAAGGTATAGAAAAGTATATTTACATTATTTCTTGGAAACAAGTATTTTTTTAGTAGCTATTGCCCCTCTTTAGGCAGGTAGGCACTCTTCAGGTGCTAATACTTAATGTGATTTTCTGTTTATAATGCTAACTTTGTCCTCTCCACACATTTATGCTGCTTAGTTGGCCTTTATACTCAGTTTAGATTTTACCACTGAGGTATGATCCCTGTTTTGGGGAACTCTCAATGATAAAAGTTGTATAGGTACATTAAAAAATAAAGGCATATCCCATTTACTCTATTTTAAAATGGAGTGTAAGAGGGTTCCATAAATGTGAATAATAAATAAATCAAAGTCACGACAGCCCCTTTGGAGATGCATTCCCTAAAAAATGACTAAAAACTAAATTAACATAAGGGTATGAGATAATTGACTCCCCTTACTCTTTACATATGTTCAAATGGTGGAGCGAGCAGGTCTCACATCCATCAGAGTTTCACACGTGTGATGCTGCATGTCATCCTTGTGTTTAAGGG
>NW_026645577.1:0-76116 GCF_949987535.1 Balaenoptera acutorostrata
AAAAAAACAAACAAACAAAAACTCCCCAAAGCAGAAGTCCAGGAACAGATGGTTTCACAGGGAAATTCTACCAAACATTTAAAGAAAAGTTAACACCTATCTTCAAATCATTCCAGAAATTTGAAGAGGAAGGGATACTTTAGAACTCATTCTACAAGGGCAGCATTACCCTGATACCAAAACCAGACAAAGACATAGCAGAAAAAGAAAATTACAGGCTGATATCCCTGATAAACATAGATGCAGATATCTTCAACAAAATATTAGTAAGCTGAATTCAACAATACATTAAAAGGATCAAATACCATGACCAAGTGGGATTTATTTTAGTAATGCAAGGATAGATCAATATCTGCAAATCAAACAATGTGTTACACCACACTAACAAAGCATAGGATAAAATTCATATGATTATCTCAACAGATGCAAAAAAAAAGCTTTTGACAAAATTCAACATCCATTTATGATAAAACTCTCAACAAACTGAGTATAGAGGAAATATGCTTCAACATAATAAGGCCATAAATGACAAATCTATAACCAATCTTATACTCAGTGGTGAAAAGCTGAAAGCATTTCCTCTAAGATCAGGAAGAAGACAAAAGATTCTGACTCACCACTTTTAATCAACATTGGATTGGAAGTCCTAGCCATAGCTGAACTAAGACCTGAAACCATGAAACTTCTAGAAGAAAACATAAGCAGTATGTTCTTTGACATTGGTCGTAGCAATATTGTTTGAGATATGTCCCCTCCGGCAAGGGAAACAAAAGCAAAAATAAACAAATGGGACCTAATCAAACTAAAAAGCTTCTGCACAGTGAAGCTGATTATCAAGTCTAGTCAAATCTATCCCTTATTATTATTTGATTTCATAATCCCTTTTCCTTTTCAATGGTCTTTGATCTATTCTCATCCATCTGGGTTATGTCAAAGGCTACCTAGTAGATCTCCCTGACAATGAATTCCCATCCTATAATGCTGCCTCTATATTGGCACTAGAGTGACTTTTATAAAATGCATAATTAATTATGCTCTTTCCTTACATAAAAAGTCTTGAATGACTCTCAGGTTTGAATATAGCCCTAATAACTTAGCTTGGTGGACCAGGTTCTTGATTATCTAACCTCTCTCTAGTGTTTGAACCTCATTTCTCAGCATATGCTTTCTTGTTTGTTTATTTTTATTTTGCCATTCCCAGTTTAACAAGGTATTTGGTTGGCCAAAAAGTGCCTTTGGTTTTTCAGTAAAAATAAGATACATTTTTCATTTTCACCATGAACTTTATTGAACAACATACTCACACTTTTGTTCCACTACCTTCTGCCATTTTGGGGGCAACTTCATAATTCCATCTTCACAAAACTTTTTATCTTTTTGAGCAAAGAACTGTTCCAGGTGCCTTTTACAGTCCTCCAGGGAATTGAAATTTTTTCCATTAAGAGAATTTTGTAAAGACCAAAATAAATGGAAATCCGAAGGTGCAATGCCTGGTGAATACGGCAGATGAATCAGAACTTCCTAGCCAAGCTGTAACAGTTTTTGCCTGATCATCAAGGAAACATGTGGTGTTGTGTTATCCTGATGGAAGATTATGCGTTTTCTGTTGACTAATTCTGGACACTTTTCATAGAGTGCCGCTTTCAGCTGGTCTAATTGGGAGCAATACTTGCTGGAATTAATCGTTTGGTTTTCCGGAAGGAGCTCATAATAGAGGACTCCCTTCCAATCCCACCATATACACAACATCACCCTCTTTGGACGAAGATTGGCCTTTGGTGTGGTTGGTGGTGGTGCATTTCGCTTGCCCCACAATCTCTTCCGTTCCACTTTATTGTACAGTATCCACTTTTCATCGCCCGTCACAATTTGTTTTAAAAACGGAACGTTTTCATTACATTTCAGTAGAGAATTGCATGCAGAAATATGGTCAAGAAAGTTTCTTTCGCTTAACTTATGTGGAACCCAAACATCAAAGTGATGAATATAACCAAGCTGGTGCAAATGATTTTCAACACTTGATTTGGATATTTTGAGTATGTCGGCTATCTCCCACGTGGTATAACGCTGATGGTTCTCAATTAATGTCTTCATTTGATCATTATCAACTTCAGCTGGTCTACCCGAACATGGAGAATCATCCAGCAAGAAATCTCCAGCACAAAACTTCCCAAACCACTTTGGACACGTCCGATCAGTCACAGCACCCTCTCCATACACTGCACAACTCTTTTTTTGGTTTGTTTTTCAGTTGTTTTTTTACCTTTCTTGAAATAATAAAACATAATATGCTGAAAATGTTGCTTTTTTCTTACATCTTCAATATTAAAATGGCTACACAAAAATTCACCAATTTTGATGTCTTTTTTTAAATGCATGCTGATATGAGAGCTGTCACATACAATCTAACAAAATTGTTTCAAATGAAGTTAAAGACAACTAGGTGCTATAGAGCCATCTTATGGAAAAAAACAAATGAAACTTTTGGCCAACCCAATACAAGTAGTTTCCAATGTGGCTTTCTCTTACCAGCCCAGTCTTCGATCCTACTGTTATTTCTGTTTGGGGTACTCTCCTATTCTGACAAACTCTGACTTGTCCTATACAGTCCACTAAAGAAGTACTCTAGTGGGTGGGATTGTGGCCTTCTGAACAATATCTTGAAGTCCTAAACCCTGGTACCTATGAATGTGACCTTGTTTAGAATAAGGGTGTTTGTTTGCAGATGGAATTAAGGTAAAGATCTCAAGATGAGAGCCTCCTGAATTAGGCCCTAAATCCAATGACCAAGGTCCTTGTGAGAAAAAAAGGAGAAGGAAGATACAGAGACACCCAGGAGGAGTCACGTGGAGAAGGAGGCAGAGCTCGGGACTGTGTTTCCACAAGCCAAGGAACACCTGGAGTAACTGAGAGCTGGGGAGGAAGGGAAGGATTATCCCCTGGAGCTTCCAGAGGGAGCACCGTCCTGCCGGCACATTGATTTTGAATTTGCGGGCTGCAGAACTGTGAGAAAATAAATTCTGTTGTTTTAATCCATCCAGTTTGTGGTAACTTGTAATAGCAGCCCTAGGAAACAAACGCAAGCAATTCCTTAGGAGACCTCTCTTTGGGAAGCAGTATCTAATTACAGCCGCACATGAGTACTTAGGTTTCGGGCAGACTTGTGTTGAAAGCTCACCTTTTTAAGAATAACTGTGATTTGGGGCTAAATAGGTAACTTCTCTGAGCCCAAGTTTTGTTTTTTTTTTAACCTGTAAAAGGGGTAATAATATTTACCTTATAAGACTGTAATAAGGAATTAAATGAGACAATCATGGGAAATGCCCACAAGATATAAGAGCTCAATAAATATGAACTGTGGTGTTATTCTTCTAAAACCCCACCCCTGGTCAAAATTAAGTGCCCCCTTTTTCTGAGTTCCTGTAGCATCTTTTATCAACCCCTCTTATGGGGCTCATTACTCTGTAATCTCCTTACTTTTAAGTAAGATATGTTTATAAATCTTTCCCCCCAGCTGCCTACTAAACTCAATAAAAGCAGAGCTATGTCTTATTCCTTCCCATCTGCCTAGGGTGTTGTACAAAGCCAAGCAGATGGTAGGCAGGCAGCACAACTGAATTGAGGGACTGTGGCAGCATGATGCTTTCCAGGTAGGGCCTGGTACAGCGCTATGAAAGGACGACAAGATGCTTAACAAATATTATTCTCCGATGCTCTACAACAGGGGTCCCCAACCCCCAGGCCATGGACAGGCACCTGCCCATGGCCTGTTAGGAACTGGGCTGAACAGCAGGAGACGAGCGGCAGGTGAGCGAGCGAAGCTTCATCTATATTTATAGCCGCTCCCCATTGCTCGCTACCGCCTGAGCTCCACCTCCTGTCAGATCAGCAGCAACATTACAGTCTCATAGGAGCGCCAACCCTACTGTGAACTGCACACGCAAGGGATCTAGGCTGAGCGCTCTTTATGAGAATCTAATGCCTGATGATCTGAGGTGGAGCTGGGGATTGGCTGCAAATACAGATTATCATTAGCAGAGAGGTTTGACTGCACAGAGACTCTAATCAATCAATTGCTTGCAAACTCATATCAAAACCCTCTCAGTGAGTGGCAAGTGACAATTAAGCTACATCTTACGGAGTAGACTGGCCATAAGCAACACACGTTGGGTATCACTGTCTCCCATCACCCCCAGATGGGACCATCTAGTTGCAGGAAAACAAGCTCAGGGCTCCCATTGAATCTGCATTATGGTGAGTTGTATAATTATTTAATTATACATTACAATGTAATAATAATAGAAATAAAGTGCACAATAAATGTAATGCACTTGAATCATCCCCAAACCATCCCCCCACCCCGGATTGTGGAAAAATTGTCTTCCACGAAACCAATCCCTGGTGCCAAAAAGGTTGGGGACCGCTGCTCTACAAGACTAATGGGAAAACTCTTGAAATTTAGATAGAGACAACAATTGACCCACATAACTCCATTTATTATTTTATTTTATTTTTTAAATTGAAGTATGATTGATTTACAATGTGTTAGTTTCAGCTGTACAGCAAAGTGATTCAGTTATACATAAATATATATTCTTTTTCAGATTCTTTTCCATGATAGGTTATAACAAGATATTGAATATTGTTCCCAGTACTATACAGTAGGTCCTTGTTGTTTATCTATTTTATATGTAGTAGAGTGTATCTGTTAATCCCAGGCTCCTAATTTATCGCCCCTTCCAGGTTCCCCTTTGGTAACCATAAGTTTGCTTTCTATGTCTGTGCATATAACTCCATTTATTATTGAACTACTTTATTTTCAATTTTAAGATCACAGAATCTTAAATGAATATGGGCCTATATGCTCATGACCTTGCTCAAGATAACCAACAAGGACCTACTGTGTAGCACAGGGAACTCTACTCAATATTCTGTGATAACCTATATAAGAAAAGAATCTAAAAAAGAATGGATATATGTATATGTATAACTGAATCCTTTGCTGCACACCTGAAACTAATACAACATTGTAAATCAAGTATGCCCCAATAAAGTAAAAAAATAAAAATAAATAATAATTATTATTATTTTTTTTAGAACAGATTTTTTTTTAACACTATTTTAAATTTATTTATTTTATTCATGTATGGCTGTGTTGGGTCTTCGTTTCTGTGCGAGGGCTTTCTCTAGTTGCGGCAAGTGGGGGCCACTCTTCATCGCGGTGCGCGGGCCTCTCATTATCGCGGCCTCTCTTGTTGCGGAGCACAGGCTCCGGACGCGCAGGCTCAGTAATTGTGGCTCACAGGCCTAGTTGCTCCGCGGCATGTGGGATCCTCCCAGACCAGGGCTCGACCCCGTGTCCCCTGCATTGGCAGGCAGACTCTCAACCACTGCGCCATCAGGGAAGCCCCAAATAATTATTTTTAAAAAAGAAAAAAATAATTCCTTGCTCTGTGGAATTCTACCTCCCCTCCCCAACCAAGTTAGTTATTTCCTGTTGTACTTTGTGTATGTTTCTGCTCTTCTGAATAGTCCATACTTACTTCTTTAGTTGTCTAGGCTGTGCGCTGCTTGAGAACAAGCTCGTCGTGGTGTTCTTCTCTGTATCCTCAGCGCCTAGAAGGTGTTTAGGCGCATAATAGGCAACAATGAATATTTCTTGAATGAACGAATGAATAAAATCCCATTGTTTACAGGTGATAAAAAGCAAGATCCAGAGATATGGAATTGCTCATGGTACCTATTTGAAAATTTGGAATCAGAACTCAGAACTCCTAGTATCAAGTTTTGTGCTTATACATTGAAAGGCAAATACTCTTTGGGAGAATATTGAGTAAATATCCATTATCAGTTCTAATTCTCAGGGGGAGTTTTATACTCTGCAACAAAGTTAATCACTCATCACTTCCAATTTATCAGCCCACTGAAACTTGGAACACAGAGGAATCATAAAGCCCGAATTGCTTGTCATGGACTAAACTGCTCTCTTCCCACGAGGTTGTTTGCCCACTTAAATCAAAATTCATATGCTGTGCTTTCTCGATTTAGGCTTCATGGAATGTCAAACATTTTTTTATCATTGGTTGCATAATGCAGCCCATTTATGAATGGCAGTGGGTATAATAATCTTTTCCATAAGGCTAGTCCCACAGAGGGGAGGATTCTGTCATGACACTGTGATGAAAGCTAATTATGTTCCCCCTTCCAACATCCTTCTTCCATCATGCCAAGAATGACTATCAGGAGATTGCCAGCTGGACCGCTCTCCTCTTTCACTCAGACTCTGTCAAGAAACTTATTTACCACGGAGATGGAAAGTATCTTTCCTCTTGCCTTAGGGCTTCTACATATAATTTTGACAGCCTTTACTTTATCAAAGAAATTGTGTCAATTTAAAAAACCATAGCCTCTCTTACTCTGGTTGAATATCAAATTTTAGACACAGAACGATCTCTTGAATGCCACATTTGAAAGAGACTTTGAGCCCAAATGAGTGAAAATTTATACTTTTGAAATGCCATTAGTGTTATAATGATCACTGTGGCCTTCCTTCAGAAGGATTTCCTTAAGTTTGAATTTTCACTGTACACCACTATCATTTTAAGCCGTTAACAGGTATACCTGCCACATGCATGCCAGGCTATATATATATGTGTGTGTGTGTGTGTATATATATATATATATATATATATATATATATATATATATGTATATGTATATATATGTATATGTATATATACATATATATATATATATATATATATATATATATATATACACACACACACACATATATATATAATCCCAACCTGCATAACTTTAGGCAAGGATTTCTGGTGGAAACACAGAGCTAAGCATCTCTGAGGCTGATGCATCTCAACAAATGCCAGAGCAGGTGCCACTAAGGATTTGATGGATCCTTTCCAAACAGCAGCAGAAGTGCCCTTATAGACCAGAGCATACCCTGTCTTTGTATTTGGAAGTTTTTTCCTGCTTTTCAGGGGTTCTATGTCCTGGCTGCACATTAGAAATATGTGCACATTATAAATACCTGAGGGAGCTTTTTTAAAAGTTTGAGAATTGGGTCTCGTCCTAGTCCAATTAAGTCAGAAAGTCCAGGGATGAGATCCAAGCATGGGTACTTTTAAAAAGCTCCCTAGGTCATTCTATTGCTCTTTAAAGCCACATCCAAGCTAAGTTTTAACTTGCAGTCACATTTGGGGGCTGACATAGTCCCCAGAAATGCATTTAAAACATCATAGCACGAACTTCCGCTGTCAACGAGCTACCAAAATGGTGATTAATGGTGTTCTTTTGCTTCAGTCCCCTCCCTGCTCACCACCTCAAACTCCCTCCCCAAGGCACAGTTTCCAAACAACTACAAATTTAAGTGGAAGGTCAAATCAAAGTAAGACCAGGGTGAACAGAGGAGCCAGCCTTATCCTATGCCCAGGACAGCCTCTAGCTTGAAATGCCTAAACACACAGAAATGACCAGAGGGAGAGAAATGGCGCAGCAGAAATATTCTAGGCAGACAAAAGCCTTTTCTCAATTTCAGCTGCTCTTATTTCAGTCTAGTCAGATTGTGAGGGCTGTCCTTGTGTTTCTCGTATTGCTGCATCGTCTTTTCACTGATGCTTCTGCTTAATTGGTTGCTCCTTCCCCAGAATTTGAATTCAAGGTAAAGTTACTACGAAAAACCTTATCTGTCCTGAACCAATTATGGAAAGAAAGACTTTACGTGATCAAATCAAGCCTTTCTTCTCAGCTATCAACCATAACGCTTGGTCCACAGCACTCCACAGAAGTTGACTCCTGGGGCTGGGACCCATCTCTCAGGACCATGATGTCTGGTGACCTGAAAGGAAAAGTATTTGGGCTGCTCCTTCCTATTTAAGATTCACTACTTGTGCTGACTAGAGTAGACAGATTGCAGCTGTGGTAAAACCTCTATTTGTTCGAGTTGGTTCTTTCACTCTCTACTGGGCCATCTTTTAAATTGGCAGTTACAAGTAATGACAAGGAGACCCCCTCAAGGTTGGCAGGTATGATGAGTAAGTAACAGGCTGACATATCACCTGCAGTAGAACAATCTCTCAGCTGTCCCCCTGAGATGGAAAAAAGCCTATTCACCTTTATCAGCTCCCCGCAATGAGTCCTGAAATCTCAGCTTCTCTTCACCATGAGCCTTGACCCTTGGTTTGATTTAATCTCACAGCAGCCTCTATTTTCTTCCTCTAATAAAAGCCTAAGCTATTTAAAAGGAAATGCAGTGAGCTGGCATACCTATTGACTTCATTTTGGTAGGTAAATTCACTGGCTGATGGAAAGTGTAATCCACCAGGATGGAAAGAGAGACGGATGAGCAACCCTTGGACAGATTAGCAATTCAAGGTTGGCTTGGATTACAGCCATCAGAATCAACAACCCAGAGTGAAATCCACCAATTCATCGTTGATTTAAAAAACTCAACTGTTTTATAGAGTCATTGTCATTTTAAAGTTGAATCCACGCTATCAACGTGTCATCTATTTAAATTTAGAAGAATAGATGTATTATTTATTTATATTTATTTTATTTAATTCTATTTTGTCTATGGCATCAAGGGCAAATGATGTAGCTTTTAATCTAGTTTTTCACATGGTCCGCTTCCTGAGCGTCAAGCACTAGTAACTGATTTTCTGGACTATTAATCAAATAGATTTAAATTGATGAGGGCCTTTGGTTTGGGAACATTGTAATTCAAACTTTGTTTTTTTTTTTTTTTTGAGTGGCTATGGGCCCTGATGTGTTTTTTAATTTTGTTTTGTTTTGAGTTACCACTGTAGGCATATTTCTGGCACTAAATTCAATAATAAATTCTCTTTACTAATCTCCCAGAAAAGTCAATTTAATTTTCATATACTTGGATTATAATAGCTTTTGAAAGCAATATGGATTAAAAGGCAAGGTTCAGAATTCCTGACCTATTATTAAAAAGAGCTATAATCATTATTACATCTACAATATTGTTAGCGACTCTTAATCCAGTGATTATTCACCCACTAGACCAAGAATTAGTCACACTTCTTTAGAAACATTGTGATTTATCATCTTAATAGGAATTTGAGTATTTTAGAAACGAGATGGGCTACAGCGTCAGGACTCTTTTCTGCTGTTGCCAGAACGGTTATTCACTGGGAGGTTTATATAATGAACAATTAGCAGGCTATGCCCAGTGAATGCTACCTCTGCTGCACACCTGGAATTGCTTTTCCATTTTTCTTATAAATGCCTCTAGGCATTAGGCCACTATGGAATAATGACCAATGACTCATTGCTGTTAAAATGGAAAGGGCCCCAATCCACCTCAGCTTTGTGCCTTTCTCCTTGTTTTGTATTACATATAACCTGATACCTCCAGTTATTATCTTTTTAGATGAAAACCTCCTCTCTTGTGGTCTTCTTCATGCCCGTAAGCAGTTGCTCATTCCCAACTCTTGGAACCACAATGGAGAGTAGAAGAAGAATGTCATGGTTATGCACCAGGCACAGATCTGGCTTACAATAAAGTGGAATCCTGAAGTTCTCAGGAAAACTATTGTGGAAAACAAGATTATTTCAACATCAAAGATCTCTCTTACTGAGTGTTTAGTTCTCTGTTAAAGAGAAGGCCAAGGGTGTCATTGGCTCCATTTGGTTCAGATTCTGGAGGTCACTTGGGTCATTGGTCTGGGTTGGTAATAGAGAGGCACGTCAGCATTTCTAGGATCAAGACCAAGTACATCTAAATCCTGCATGGCCACGAATAAACAGTATCAGCTTTTTTTTTTTTTTTTTTTCACACACACACACTGTATTTTATTTTTACAAGAGATAAATAGACTGACACCAAGCATTGTACATGGATGACCACAACAAAAGCAACAATGATTGCAATTACCAAACATGAAACACACTCATACTATGTCATAATATTGACATTCAGTCCAGTAATCCTCCACTGTAACAGCTCCTTTACTTTGCAGTGAAAATTGATTTGTATATTTTTTGCCTCTGAGTCCTTGTGGGATTTTTTTTTTAATTCAGACAGAAAGTCACAAAAATTATACTCATCCTCATCAGTTCACTCAGTCCCATGTAATTAATTTTTTTTTTCATCTTGATCTTTTGTTAGCACTTTTATGAGTTCATCAGTTTTTCATTAGAGTTCTGAAAATGCTTATTCATTCGGTTCAGCAGTACAGTCAGTTACCAGAAACCTGTACTTGTCAGAGTCTTTTCCATGAATTTCTTGAAGATGAAACCCTTTTATAGGAACATATTTGCAAAATCATCAGAGTACACCCAGAACTGTCTGTAAATGACAGAAGACTTAAAAATGACCATGGTTAAAGATTTGATGAAAGTTCATAATAATGCATTTGACAAGAAAATTAGTTATTTCTGAGATATACATTTTAAAGTAATAACTAGGATTATTACTTATAACCTTATACCAGAACATATAAGATTTTTAGAAGTTTCCTGTAATGTCTGAAACATTTATATTAACATATTTCCATACATATTTCCATAAAAATACAAATATAAGATTTTTAGAAATTTCATGTAATGTCTGAAACATTTATATTACCATATTTCCATACAAATAACCCAATGAAAGTTTAGTATTAGTTGTTTTGTTTGTTTTTTTATACTGCAGGTTCTTATTAGGCATCAGTTTTATACACATCAGTGTATACATGTCAATCCCAATCACCCAATTCAGCACACCACCATCCCCACCTCACCGCAGTTTTCCCCCCTTGGTGTCCATATGTCCATTCTCTACATCTGTGTCTCAACTTCTGCCCTGCAAACTGGCTCATCTGTACCATTTTTCTAGGTTCCACATACATGCATTAATATACGATATTTGTTTTTCTCTTTCTGACTTACTTCACTCTGTAGGACAGTCTCTAGATCCATCCACGTCTCAACAAATGACTCAATTTCGTTCCTTTTTATGGCTGAGTAATATTCCATTGTATATATGTACCACATCTTCTTTATCCATTCGTCTGTTGATGGGCATTTAGGTTGCTTCCATGACCTGGCTATTGTAAATAGTGCTGCAATGAACATTCGGGTGCATGTGTCCTTTTGAATTACAGTTTTCTCTGGGTATATGCCCAGTAGTGGGATTGCTGGGTCATATGGTAATTCTATTTTTAGTTTTTTAAGGAACCTCCATATTGTTCTCCATAGTGGCTGTATCAATTTACATTCCCACCAACAGTGTAAGAGGGTTCCCTTTTTTCCACACCCTCTCCAGCATTTGTTGTTTGTAGATTTTCTGATGATGCCCATTCTCACAGGAGTGAGGTGATACCTCATTGTAGTTTTGATTTGCATTTCTCTAATAATTAGTGATGTTGAGCATCTTTTCATGTGCTTCATGGCCGTCTGTATGTCTTCTTTGGAGAAATGTCTATTTAGGTCTTCTGCCCATTTTTGGATTGGGGTGTTTGTTTCTTTGATATTGAGCTGAATGAGCTGTTTATATATTTTGGAGATTAATCCTTTGTCAGTTGATTCATTTGCAAATATTTTCTCCCATTCTGAGGGTTGTCTTTTTGTCTTGTTTATGGTTTCCTTTGCTGTGCAAAAGCTTTGAAGTTTCATTAGGTCCCACTTGTTTATTTTTGTTTTTATTTCCATTACTCTAGGAGGTGGATCAAAAAAGATCTTGCTGTGATTTATGTCAAAGAGTGTTCTTCCTATGTTTTCCTCTAAGAGTTTTATAGTGTCCAGTCTTATATTTAGGTCTCTAATCCATTTTGAGTTTATTTTTGTGTATGGTGTTAGGGAGTATTCTAATTTCATTCTTTTACATGTAGCTGTCCAGTTTTCCCAGCACCACTTATTGAAGAGACTGTCTTTTCTCCATTGTATATCTTTGCCTCCTTTGTCATAGATTAGTTGACCATAGGTGCGTGGGTTAATCTCTGGGCTTTCTATCTTGTTCCATTGATCTATGTTTCTGTTTTTGTGCCAGTACCATATTGTCTTGATTACTGTAGCTTTGTAGTATAGTCTGAAGTCAGGGAGTCTGATTCCTCCAGCTCCATTTTTTTGCCTCAAGACTGCTTTGGCTATTCGGGGTCTTTTGTGTCTCCATACAAATTTTAAGATGATTTGTTCTAGCTCCATAAAAAATGCCATTGGTAATTTGATAGGGATTGCATTGAATCTGTAGATTGCTTTGGGTAGTATACTCATTTTCACAATGTTGATTCTTCCAATCCAAGAACATGGTATATCTCTCCATCTGTTGGTATCATCTTTAATTTCTTTCATCAGTGTCTTATAGTTTTCTGCATACAGGTCTTTTGTCTCCCTAGGTAGGTTTATTCCTAGGTATTTTATTCTTTTTGTTGCAATGGTAAATGGGAGTGTTTCCATAATTTCTCTTTCAGATTTTTCATCATTAGTGTATAGGAATGCAAGAGATTTCTGTGCATTAATTTTGTAACCTGCCACTTTACCATATTCATTAATTAGCTCTAGCAGTTTTCTGGTGGCAGTTTTAGGATTCTCTATGTATAGTATCATGTCATCCGCAAACAGTGACAGTTTTACTTCTTCTTTTCCAATTTGTATTCCTTTTATTTCTTTTTCTTCTCTGATTGCCGTGGCTAGGACTTCCAGAACTATGTTGAATAATAGTGGTGAGAGTGGACATCCTTGTCTCGTTCCTGATCTTAGAGGAAATGCTTTCAGTTTTTCACCATTGAGAATGATGTTTGCTGTGGGTTTGTCATATATGGCCTTTATTATGTTGAGGTAGGTTCCCTCTATGCCCACTTTCTGGAGAGTTTTTATCAGAAATGGGTGTTGAATTTTGTCAAAAGCTTTTTCTGCATCTATTGAGATGATCATATGGTTTTTATTCTTCAATTTGTTAATATGGTGTATCACATTGATTGATTTGCGTATATTGAAGAATCCTTGCATCCCTGGGATAAATCCCACTTGATCGTGGTGTATGATCCTTTTAATGTGTTGTTGGATTCTGTTTGCTAGTATTTTGTTGAGGATTTTTGCATCTATATTCATCAGTGATATTGGTCTGTAATTTTCTTTTTTTGTAGTGTCTTTGTCTGGTTTTGGTATCAGGGTGATGGTGGCCTCATAGAATGAGTTTGGGAGTGTTCCTTCCTCTGCAATTTTTTGGAAGAGTTTGAGAAGGATGGGTGTTAGCTCTTCTCCAAATGTTTGATAGAATTCACCTGTGAAGCCATCTGGTCCTGGACTTTTGTTTGTTGGAAGATTTTTAATCACAGTTTCAATTTCATTACTTGTGATTGGTCTGTTCATATTTTCTGTTTCTTCCTGATTCAGTCTTGGAAGGTTATACCTTTCTAAGAATTTGTCCATTTCTTCCAGGTTGTCCATTTTATTGGCATAAAGTTGCTTGTAGTAGTCTCTTAGGATGTTTTGTATTTCTGCGGTGTCTGTTGTAACTTCTCCTTTTTCGTTTCTGATTTTATTGATTTGAGTCCTCTCCCTCTTTTTCTTGATGAGTCTGGCTAATGGCTTATCAATTTTGTTTATCTTCTCAAAGAACCAACTTTTAGTTTTATTGATCTTTGCTATTGTTTTCTTTGTTTCTATTTCATTTATTTCTGCTCTGATCTTTATGATTTCTTTCCTTCTGCTAACTTTGGGTTTTGTTTGTTCTTCTTTCTCTAGTTCCTTTAGGTGTAAGGTTAGATTGTTTACTTGAGATTTTTCTTGTTTCTTTAGGTAGGCTTGTATAGCTATAAACTTCCCTCTTAGAACCGCTTTTGCTGCATCCCATAGGTTTTGGGTCATCGTGTTTTCATTGTCATTTGTCTCTAGGTATTTTTTTATTTCCTGTTTGATTTCTTCAGTGATCTCTTGGTTATTTAGTAACGTATTGTTTAGCCTCCATGTGTTTGTCTTTTTTACGTTTTTTTCGCTGTAATTCATTTCTAATCTCATAGCGTTGTGGTCAGAAAAGATGCTTGATATGATTTCAATTTTCTTAAATTTACTGAGGCTTGATTTGTGACCCAAGATGTGATCTATCCTGGAGAATGTTCCGTGCGCACTTGAGAAGAACGTGTAATCTGCCGTTTTTGGATGGAATGTCCTATATATATCAATTAAATCTATCTGGTCTATTGTGTCATTTAAAGCTTCTGTTTCCTTATTTATTTTCATTTTGGATGATCTGTCCATTGGTGTAAGTGAGGTGTTAAAGTCCCCCACTATTATTGTGTTACTGTCGATTTCCTCTTTTATAGCTGTTAGCAGTTGCCTTATGTATTGAGGCGCTCCTATGTTGGGTGCAAATATATTTATAATTGTTATATCTTCTTCTTGGATTGATCCCTGGACCATTATGTAGTGTCCTTCCTTGTCTCTTGTAACATTCTTTATTTTAAAGTCTATTTTATCTGATATGAGTATAGCTACTCCAGCTTTCTTTTGATTTCCATTTGCATGGAATATCTTTTTCCATCCCCTCACTTTCAGTCTGTATGTGTCCCTAGGTCTGAAGTGGGTCTCTTGTAGACAGCATATATATGGGTCTTGTTTTTGTATCCATTCAGCCAGTCTATGTCTTTTGGTTGGGGCATTTAATCCATTCACATTTAAGGTAATTATTGATATGTATGTTCCTATGACCATTTTCTTAATTGTTTTGGGTTTGTTTTTGTAGGTCCTTTTCTTCTCTTGTGTTTCCCACTTAGAGAAGTTCCTTTAGCATTTGTTGTAGAGCTGGTTTGGTGGTGCTGAATTCTCTTAGCTTTTGCTTGTCTGTAAAGCTTTTGATTTCTCCATCGAATCTGAATGAGATCCTTGCCGGGTAGAGTAATCTTGGTTGTAGGTTCTTCCCTTTCATCACTTTAAGTATATCATGCCACTCCCTTCTGGCTTGCAGAGTTTCTGCTGAGAAATCAGCTGTTAACCTTATGGGAGTTCCCTTGTATGTTATTTGTCGTTTTTCCCTTGCTGCTTTCAGTAATTTTTCTTTGTCTTTAATTTTTGCCACTTTGATTACTATGTGTCTCGGCGTGTTTCTCCTTGGGTTTATTCTGTATGAGACTCTCTGCGCTTCCTGGACTTGGGTGGCTATTTCCTTTCCCATGTTAGGGAAGTTTTCGACTATAATCTCTTCAAATATTTTCTCTGGTCCTTTCTCTCTCTCTTCTCCTTCTGGGACCCCTATAATGCGAATGTTGTTGCGTTTAATGTTGTCCCAGAGGTTTCTTAGGCTGTCTTCATTTCTTTTCATTCTTTTTTCTTTAGTCTGTTCTGCAGCAGTGAATTCCACCATTCTGTCTTCCAGGTCACTTATCCGTTCTTCTGCCTCAGTTATTCTGCTATTGATTCCTTCTAGTGTAGTTTTCATTTCAGTTATTGTATTGGTCATCTCTGTTTGTTTGTTCTTTAATTCTTCTAGGTCTTTGTTAATCATTTCTTGCATCTTCTCAATCTTTGCCTCCATTCTTATTCCGAGGTCCTGGATCATCTTCACTATCATTATTCTGAATTCTTTTTCTGGAAGGTTGCCTATCTCCACTTCATTTAGTTGTTTTTCTGGGGTTTTTTCTTGTTCCTTCATCTGGTACATAGCCCTCTGCCTTTTCATCTTCTCTGTCTTTCTGTAACTGTGGTTTTTGGACCACAGGCTGCAGGATTGTAGTTTTTCTTGCTTCTGTTGTCTGCCCTCTGGTGATTGAGGCTATCTAAGAGGCTTGATGGGAGGCTCTGGTGGTGGGTAGAGCTGACTGTTGCTGTGGCGGTCAGAGCTCAGTAAAACCTTAATCCACTTGACTGTTGATGGGTGGGGCTGGGTTCCCTCCCTGTTGCTGTGGGGGTCAGAGCTCAGTAAAACCTTAATCCACTTGACTGTTGATGGGTGGGGCTGGGTTCCCTCCCTGTTGGTTGTTTTGCCTGAGGCAACCCAACACTGGAGCCTACCCGTGCTCTTTGGTGGGGTTAATGGCAGACTCTGGGAGGGCTCACGCCAAGGAGAACTTCCCATGACCTCTGCTGCCAGTGTCCTTATCCCCACGGTGAAACAGAGCCACCACTTGCCTCGGCAGGAGACCCCCCAACACCAGCAGGTACGTCTGGTTCAGTCTCCCCCAGGGTCACTGCTCCTTCCCCTGGGTCCCGATGCACACATTACTTTGTGTGTGCCCTCCAAGAGTGGGGTCTCTGTTTCCCCCAGTCCTGTCACAGTCCTGCAATCAATTCCCACTAGACTTCAAAGTCTCATTCTCTAGGAATTCCTCCTCCCGTTGCCGGACCCCCAGGTTGGGAAGCCTGACGTGGGGCTCAGAACCTTCACTCCAGTGGGTGGACTTCTGTGGTATAAGTGTTCGCCAGTCTGTGAGTCACCCACCCAGCAGTTATGGGATTTGATTTTACTCTGATTGCGCCCCTCCTACCGTCTCACTGTGGCTTCTCCTCTGTCCTTGGACATGGGGTATCCTCCTTGGTGAAGTCCAGGGTCTTCCTGTCAATGATTGTCCAGCAGCCAGTTGTGATTCTGGAGCTCTCGCAAGAGGGAGTGAGTGCACGTCCTTCTACTCTGCCATCTTGGTTAATCTCAGTATCAGCTTTATTGATGTTTGAAATAAGAGTCAGAAGCAATGCCTATTGCCCTGTAGCAGTAGCTGGCTTAAAGCTAAAGTTGGAAACAGTGGTGTTTTTTGTAATGGAAAGGCATTGTTTTGTCCCTTCCCTCCCAGGAACAGATTTTTCCCTTCTTTTGGGGAGCTGCATTTCCTTCCACTTCAACTAATTATTTCATTTCATTCTCTTAGTCACAGGAGTAATAGCATAACCCAAGCTGGAGTACTTAGAGTACTCGTTCATTTCTTATTTTGTTGCTTGTGCTTTAGGTGTCATAACTAAAAATTTTTGCCTAGACCAATGTCAAGGATCTTTTTCCTTATGTTTTTTCCAGGAGTTTTATGGTTTCCGGCCTTACATTTAAGTCTTTAATCTGTTTCAATTTATTTTTTGTGATTGGTGTAAGATAGGGTCTAGTTTCATTCTCTTACATGTGAATATCTAATTTTCCCAACACCATTTATTGAAGAGACTGTCTTTTCTCCATTGAGGATTATTGGCTCCCTTGTCAAATATTATTTGACCATATGTGCATTTGTTTAGGCCCCCAATTCTATTCCATTGGTCTATGTATCTGTTTTTATGCCCGTTCCATTCTGTTTTGATTACTATAGTTTTACATTATAGCTTGAAGTCAGGAAGTGTGATGCCTCCAGCTTTGTTCTTCTTTCTCAGGATTGCGTTGGCTACTCAAGGTCTTTTGTACTGTCTGTGATGGATTTTTAAAACATCAGGGCAAATAGGCACTATCACCAAAACAAATACACTCAAACCAAAAGGGTTTTATTCTAAGTATTTTTCCTTAACAATAAAAATGTGTGTTTTGGGGCTTCCCTGGTGGCGCAGTGGTTGAGAATCTGCCTGCCAATGCAGGGGACACGGGGTCGAGCCCTGGTCTGGGAAGATCCCACATGCCGCGGAGCAACTAAGCCCGTGAGCCACAACTACTGAGCCTGCGCGTCTGGAGCCTGTGCTCTGCAACAAGAGAGGCTGCGATAGTGAGAGGCCCGCGCACCGCGATGAAGAGTGGCCCCTGCTCGCCGCAACTAGAGAAAGCCCTCGCACAGAAACGAAGACCCAACACAGCCAAAAATAAATAAATAAATAAATAAATAAATAAATAAATTTATATATATAAAAAAAATTCTACTGCAAAATATACTACAAAATTATTTTTAAAAAAGTTTGTTTTATGGAAACAAATTTTGATTAAAATTTTTTAAATACTTTGTAAGTATGAAGTGCACTTTTTATTAACAAAAATAAATTGAGCAATATGTTGAAGTAAGGGATTGTACAATTTAGTCTTATTTATTATTTATTTAGTCTTATTTATTATTTATTTAGTCTTATCTAATAAGACATTATTCCTGTCTTATTTATTTAAAGACTAAAAAATCAAAACAAAATATTCTGCCTTTTTCTTTCACAGTTAGTTTCTTTCTTTAAAATGAATAAATAATATCTCAAAAATAAATGTTCATTTTCCAACTGCAGAAGCAGTTACTACTATCATAACCTAGATTATCTTAAATAGCATATGATGTACACAGTTCTCCAGTTTCTTTCTATGAAGTCACTTGGGGAGAAGTACTTCAAAGCCACACCAGGCTCCTGAAATTTCACTGCGGTTGGTATTATAGAGCATATTTGTAACATCCCTGTGTCATTTGTGGTTTGTTGCCCTGAGAGATTTTCTTTCTATCACACTGATTGGGACTGAGCTTTTGGAGGCATCAGCAAAGGCCAGATTATAGAACAAAAGAATTGAGTTCTCTGCAGCCTGACAGGGTTGAGTACAAAAACAGGAAAAAAAAAAAAAAATAGGAGACTTGTTTTGGGCATGAATCAACCTGGGAAATTTACCTCTCCTTATGTCCCCAAGGTGGTAGAGAAAAGGCAGCATGAACATGCTGTTGGAAAAGGTCAGACAGAGGAGGCCCAGATATCTGCTCAACTAGACATGGTTTGGGGTCTGGGGTGAGTGGATTTGGGGATGTTGGGAATATCCCAGAATGGCTATCAGGGACCTGGAAATATTGGGATATTCCAGGAATCTAGACTTTGGGTAGACATTGACCCCAGACAGGAAATTTCATCCCTGGAAGGAGTGTCCTTAGTGCCAGAATCTGGATAAGAGTTAAGTCACTGAGGACCTGGGTGCTGGTTGGGAAGCTCTTGTTGCCCTGGTTTGTGAGGAAGGGCCTCGCCACAGGGAACTCAGTCAATCCCGACCTGCTACTGGCTTCCTATGCTTGAAAGAAGATGCTGGGATATTTCCAACTTGACTAAAAATGGACTAAAAATAGTATCACTGATACTAACAACAGCTAAGAATTACCGAGGTCTTTCTACATTCTAAGCACTGATCTAAGTTCTCCACACGTATTGTCATTTAAATCTCACAGCAACCCTATGAGGTAAGCTCTGTCTTTGTCTACCTTTTACAGAAGAGGAAATCAAGGCTAAGTAACTTGCCCACAGTCATATAGCTGGTAAGTGGTGAGCCCAGGTTATAACCAGGAGTCTGGTTTCAGAGCCTGTGGTCATCACCACTTTACCATTGGGTGATTACAGTCTACTTAATGTATCAATGTCAAGCACTGTCCCAGGTGGGATTTCTGGGAAACAGATCCTGAGATGGAGTTTAGTATGCAAGATGTCTATTAGGGAGTGCCTTTGAGATCAACACCTGGGGGAAGCGAGACACGATTGGGCAGAGGAAGAAGTCAACCCACGGGAGCTCTGGAGCCAAAACGGCCTGAAAATAGTCTTGTGCTGGACTGAAATGGCCTGGGCTGCCCCAGAGGGCAAGATCTTGGGCAAAACAGTCCTCTGTAGCTGAGGTGTTTATGAAGAAGCTTGTGGTGAAGGCTGCCTATTGACAGGGGTCCTAGGAGATTGGGGAACTTTCTCAGAGGAGGTCTGATCTGGGTAGTGCATCTCTATGTCCACTACAGGTACCCTCATATTTTCTGAGAGTCTCTAGAAAATATTAATTAAGATTTATTCTGCTACTAAACTGACCTTAAATCCCAATTGCTCCACACCGTCCTAGTTTACACTTGTATTTCTAGCTTAATGATTAATAGCTTTCCCTTTTACTCTCGAAACTCTCTTGGTTGGATGTAAATTATTTTGTTTTTCTGATGCTCTTCTGCTTCTCCTTGTTCCTCTACTTATAATCTTTTATTAACTTAGTTTCTAGAAAAAATTAATTTTGTAGAAATAAAGACCGTGCCTTTGTTTACAAAATCTTTCAAAGAGAAAACAGTCATCAGGTCTGCCATGATTTATCCATTATAAGCATGCTAGCTGAGAGAAAAACTCAAAGTTTGAAAACCACAATTAAATATCTTTTTTTTATACAAATATTCATGGGATAGTTTTCTTTAGTCTTGTATAATATAACGTAAAGATGACTCTGGAATTCCTTAAGACTGGGTACCTAAATTGAATAAGGTCTGTTGTGACACTTTCATAAAACGTTTATATTAAAACTGGAATGAATGACATATCTTCAGGTCTTCTTACACTGTATTCAAATGAAGTAACATCAACATGAACACATGAATTTTGCTAAGGCATCACCCTTACCCCCCCGGGGCATGTCCCTTACTTCGAAACCAAAGTATCTTTATCAATTTTTCTCAGTTACGTTTGTGAATTTCAAGGTGGTATCCCCTACGATCTGAGAAGTAAGCCCCTGCATGTACCTCTGCTATGGTCTCCTGACTAAATTCCTTTTCTCACAAACCATTAGAAATGCGAGCTTAGAAGCCAGTCACCACTGGTCTCACAGTCAGCTTGCTTCCCTGATGGTAATGATGCCCTCTGCAGTGAAGGTCCTCTCTTCCCCATGGTCCCTGATACACACTGACCCCCATTTGGGATCAGATGTAGCGCTGACTGTGTTCTGAGCTTCGTCACGACAGCCTTGCTGCTTGTACACCTTGGTCATAATAGATCACATCTAATCCCCAAACTGAGGCCAAGGATGAACCATCTATTCTCTCTGTTCTCTTCTCTCTCAAATTTGGTGTAGGCAGCTACGCACAAAATATCAAAGGTAGTATTTGCCCAATACACATAAACTCATTAAACAGATACCTGGAGGATCACTGACCTATCAGTTTATCAGATGTTAAGATAACATTTTCAAAAAGTTAAATAGATAAGTCTCTTAGTGGGCACATGTTGAAGATTCAGAGATCTATTTAACTGTATCTATGATACAGAATGATGAAATTGATTACACACACACATACATATAGAAAATTATTGATGGAATAAGAATACTAAGTAATTTTGAGTCAAAACTGGTTAATGCCCGACTGGGCAATACAATGGTAAACTTTGGGTTATCTTATCTCTTCTAATAGATACAGATCATTTTCATCTCTCCTGGACAAAAATAATTTGCAATTTATCCATTTTCTACAAGACATCCTCTGATTTTTCAGCACCTGAGCCCTAATAGCTAGTACATAATAATTCAAATAAAGTCACATTTCCTAGGGAGTCAAAAAACCCTCAGGGAATCAGATCCCCCTTAGGTGAGCTCGTCAGACAATGCTGGGCATGAATTTGAAAGAGTTTGCTGTAATATTTTTGTGTTTTTTTTTCAAGTTTTGGACATACAGATATACCATGTTTTCCAAATACAGATGTTCCATGAAGGGTTCTGATTCCTTCTTTACTCTGAACTGGTCTCCACACATATAAGTAAGGCTCTGAGAAATAGGGTTTTCATTTAGGAACATTGTTCATAGTTTACCTTAACCTGTGTGTTTTTTGCTCCAATCCAGCACTTTCTTGGTTTGCTCTTGTTCTTTTTTTCTTTACATATGTTTTTGTTGTAAATATGACTTTTCACATAAGCTTTCTTATATCTGTTGGGAAAGACCATTTTGTATAAAAAATTAGCAAATAAAAATACACTTATTACATCAAATACCATATAATTAGAAGTTTATAATGCTAACTTGCTGAAAATGGCCTTTAACTTGAACAAGCCTATAATTAACTTAATGTAAATTTTTAAAAAGATAAAGTGATTTAAAGAAAAAATAAATCAAATAATTCATAAATCAATTGCTTAAAGTATTTAATGATTATGGCATTGGCATTGAACTCTCAAAAACCTGGATTTGAATTCTAGTTTTAATTTGTTAGCACAGGGAACTCTACTCAGTGCTCTGTGGTGACCTAAATGGGAAGGAAATCCAAAAAAGAGGGGATATGTGTATACATATAGCTGATTCACTTCGCTGTACGGCAGAAACTAACACAACATTGTAAAGAAACTATACCCTAATTAAAAAAAAAAAAAAGAGTATTAGGAGCCCTGGTAGCTCAATATGAGGATAATTCGGTTTGCATTACACTTTTAGCAAGATCATTTATCTGTGAAGAACTTCCTCAGTTCTACATGTGGATGACCCCATGGCACGTAACAACATATCAGCCCATTAGTGTCTCAAAGCACTTTCTGAATTTTAAGTAAAAATCAAATATTTTATAAATGCATATAAATACTTTGTGCATATGAACATTAACAATAATGTAATTGTATGTAATATAAATATTTTTCTACTTCTAATGCAGAAGGGACTGTAAGAGTTCACTAATCTCATGTCTAATATGGCAGCAGCTTTTGCCAACTGGTGTTTCTCTAGAACTACTACTTGTTAATGTTCCTAAATGTGCTACTACCATTGCTGTCCAATAACAGAACATTCTGCTGTGATCTGAAGTGTCTACGCTGAACTGAGAACAACACACTGCCCTCACTTATGAATTATTTTATTTTTTTATGTAGGTGGAAAATATAACTGAACCAAGCAATAATTATTAGTTATTTATTTAAATATATCTCATAGGCTGTAGAAGTCTTTGGCAATCAAGGGCAGTAGTTGCTCATATAGAAAATTTGGAACTAGTTTTTCCCGTGAAAAGAAACTTTTACTAAACCCTAAGCTGTTTTCTACATTAATCCACATTTTTGGAGATATATTTATCTTTTCAAAGAGTATCGTCTCATTATTTATATTTTGTGCAGTTCATATATGAAACAAGTCTTCAGATAAGACTCAGTTCTGTTAAGCACCTTGTTTACTCTGCAATGAAACTCATTTACTGAGAGAAATAATTATTCATAAAGTCTTCAGAGTTTTTCCAGGAAGGCACACAGTAAATGTGAAATATTCATTATAATGGGAACATTTCAACATTTTTCTGTGCTTGTTATTTTGCTGCAGAGAATATCTACCAGTATCTACTAAGAAGTTCACATCTGACCATTTTTAAGAAATTTCCAAAAATTGGTGATGTTGAACCTAATTACTTTTTCTTTTTTTTTTGCAAGCGTCACATTAACCCTTTTGCCTCCTAAATATTTATTTTATTAAAGTTAGGCCTAGGTCTGCCACACCGTGGAGTATCTTGTGGAAAATCATAGAAAATTAAACTTGGTTATCTATTGTTGATCTGATATTCAGTAGAGTTATATTAAAATCTATCTTCAGTGACTGCTTTCTCAGAGGTCGTAAATCCCAGCTTCTGTAAGACACATCACTGAATTGTTTTTCTCATATTATTTTGCAAAATAATATATTTCATATCAGGGAGATAAGTTAAGATGCAGCTTATTGAGGCCAACTTGATCAGATTGCAATAGTTAATTCAGCTACCATATATATATATATATATATATATATATATATATATTTTTTTTTTTTTTTTTTTTTTTTTTTTTTTTTTCAAAGTGGTTGGTTTATAGTCAGACTAAGCATCAAGAAACTGTATTTATCCAATTGTGCCCAGCAGGGGCAGGAAGGAATGTACATAGGACTAAGAGCCCTGGGGGAAATCAAACAAAATTCAGAAGTGATAGCATCATATTCACACGGAAAAGTAACTATTAATTGATTGAACTCTATAATGTAGCATCAATTTTATACATATGAAAGAAATATGGAATACTTCTTAAAAGTATCAAAAATATAAAATATTTATAGAGCTAACAGTTCTTCCAGTTTTCCATAGTGCTCAGAAATATTTTGAATTTCTGTTTGGTCCTTTTTGTCTGTAGCACTTATACTATGTTCATCCAGAATGAGGAAAGAAATTCCTTAAATATATGGGTCGACTTCTGAGTCACAATGAAAAGATTTACTATTCTTAACTACTTAGTGTATGTTTTGAAATGTACCATAATGAAGATAATTTCTTTATTTTTGAATTTTAAATGAAATCTTAGTTAAAGCTGAGTAGCTAAGATACAGTCAACTCCATCATTCAAAGGGGAATCATCACTTAACATTCTGATTATAATTCCATGTGAAATAAGCAAAAACAAAAACAAAAAACTTTTAGCATCCAAACAATACGGAGAAAAATCACTTCTTCATTGAAACCAAATGCTTTAAAATTCTATTTACCTTTCTAATTACTGGCAGAGGGCTGGTAAAATAAATTATGGCATCTTTGCAAGGGAAAGTTCTGTAGCTTACTGGGTCCAGGGCAGGCCACCCCTCAATGGCATATAGGCTATTTTGAATTAAAGATACTTAAGAAATGGCCAATGCAAGAGGGATACTCAGACCCTCCCTTGTATCTCCCTGAAAGCAGGAAATAAATGTCCCACATGAAAGGACCTTTCCCTGCATCTGGACAGCCTACCGTTAGAGATCGAGAATTTGGGCAGAGAAGCCTGTATAAACAAACATTGTTTCTTCTTTACTACTCCAAGCCCAAACTTTGTTTAGATTCTTCCCTAATTGAGCACCCAAAGCCTAAATCCTTTGTCCTGTTAATTCCTCACAAATTTGTTTCTTTGTCTAAAAAAGTGTAAAAGCTGTTTGCGTTGGCCACTTCTTAGGTCCCATTTCTGAGACCTCCATGCAAATGAATTAAAATTTCTTTCTTTTTCTTCTGTTAATCTGTATCATGTCAATTTTATTAGTCCAGCCCCAAGAATTTAAGAGGAGTCAAGGGGGAAATTGCCCCCTCCCCAAAACTCATTAAAAATAATGGAGCAGATCCATATTTCTAGGAAGAAAGCAAATAGTGAACTAATACGTATTGTATAATACTAATTGTTTAAACGAAGTTTAAAAGGTTGCCCTTTGTACGTCTTTTATCTTTGTGTATGCTAACCATTTTCTAGAAGGGACTTTAGACATTTCCAATGAAAATTTGGGCTGTCGATTTGAGTGGGGAGACTTTTATATTTTTTATGTAATGTTGGTTCATGTTCCTGCTTTACTTGTATAATTTAAAAAATGAATTAGTTTATTTTAAAGATCAGTTGGTTTTCTCAGACCCTACTTCCTTAATGTTGCACTCTAAGGTGGGAGCTTTAAAATTACAGAAACTCAACTTAAGCCAGTTTATGTAGAAAGCAGAAAGGATATTTTTTATATTTCATATTTTATTTCTGCTCTTCTCTATGAGTTGGCCTCCTTCCAACTTTACCACATTGTGAAGGAAAGACGTGCTGTCAGCAGGTAGGCTGGTACCCTCATGGCCTTTCCATTAGTCTCTAGAGGGCTCTTTGCCCCAGTCACAGGAAGGAACTCTGATTATCCCAGCTTGTGTCACTTGCTAAGGCCCTGGACCAACCCCTCGCACAAGGAGTGGTGTTTGCAGACATATGCGATGTTATTGCCTCAAGACTCAAGGCCAATTATCATGGCAAAGGAAACACAACCAGAGCAAAAAGGGATAGCCTGTTTCCCAAATAAGGGAGAGGTGCTAGGTAGGCAAAACCCCACAACATACACACATACACACACATAATATTTGGGACATTTATCTAGATATTATTTTGACTAATAAAATAGAAATCATTTAAATGTATTAATAAATCAGTAGTAGCTTTTGTCAGTATAGATTTTATCAAACACTAGACACTAAAATTATAAGTTTCTTTTTGTAGGAAGGAATAAACAACGTTATAACACTTTAAAATTTCCTCATGTTCAAAGAGTTGAAATCACTGGTCGAGGTCTGAACTAGATTGTTGGCAGTATTAATGGAGAGCAGGTGCAGATGAAGAGAGGTTTTGGTACAGAAAGTAGAGAAGTTGGAAACTGTCAATTATGGGGGCAAAGAGGTGTAAAAATTATGTTCTTTTAATGTCCTGCTAATTATTTTTAAAACTTCACAATAAAACAAGAGTGTCCAGATATATGACAGTCAAGAATCAAACTTAGTAACAAATATTCTGCCTTTCTGCTTTGTATTTTACTCAATACACTTATGCAGAAATAATACATCCTTTATTATTGTTTATTTTAGACAAGAGGGTTATCGTGTGTAATAGTATGGGAATGCCAGACCTGGGGAGAACTGAGCAGGTTAGGGAGACATGTGCTGGACTTTGGGATTTGGGCTTGGTTTCTGCAAGGAGTATATAGTGAATGCTTGATGGTACAACCAAAATGCTTTTGGCAGAACAATACAGAGCAAACCCCACTGGCCTCCAAGGACAGGAAAGAGTGATTCAATAGTGACACTGTGTCCTGGGCTGCTCTTTTGGTCAGATAGTGAGTACACTTGCAGCTGTGAGTGAACTGAGGTGCTGAGAGGTTGAAAGGACCAGCGAAAACATTTGAGAAATGCTTTTCCCTGTAAGAAACATCACCACCATCGTGCACAGTACAAACATATTTTTGAATACCTACTATTTGATGTAGCTCTTAGGTTTCTGGAATGAATTTGAATTGCCTTTTGCTTGAAAGGACATTCGTTAAGGGAGAATATTCCATCAATCTCTGCTTCCTAATATAACTTAAGGAATACCTAGGCCATACAAATCATGGGTAATTCAATGCTTAGTTAATGTTTGTTGGCTCAAAGAGAAATCAATCCTACTGGGACACATTATGATAAAGGGTGTTTTCTGGGACTGTCCAATATGTGCTCTAGAATATTCCCTGAAAATGGTAGATTCAGTCTATTCTTGACAAATTTTTGGAAGAACTATTTATCCTAGGATTTTAAAGAAAGCCAAAAAAAGAAATTTTAGTGTTCCATTATTAAATGTCCTCCTGACTGCTGTGGCTGGGATAAACAATAAATGGCTGGGTGAGCTGGGAGTGGGCGTTCAAGCACCTCGTCCTTGGGGGAAGAGAGGGAGGCTGGTGGCAGAGTGGCCATGGATTTGCTGGGGCCCAATAGAGGCAGTCACCTGCCCAGGGAGGCATGTGTCATGAGGTGAGGGTCTTGCATTGTCCATGGCTCTCCTGGTTGGTGGCCCCATTGCGGTAGGAAATGAGAAGTGAGCAGGGAAGAGAAAGACAAAGGAGGAGGTTCAGTTGGTAGCAAAGGGTCACCAGCTGTAGCTTCAGGCCCAGCAGGCCTAGGGCAGGGATCTGGCCCCCTCCACCTTTTTCAGATGGAAGAAGAAAACAAACACCCAAGGGTCATCGAAATTGTGATTGGCTCACCAATAGCCCCAGGACAAATCAGAGATCACTACCCAAGCATAAGTTTTCCCAAGCTGCAGAAATAGAAAGACTTGCTGAGCATGTCATAGAATGAATTATGGAAGACCCATATGCTTCCTTACAGCAGTTAGATTGGCCCTGCCCCACTTGTGCCCAGCAAGTGTAAGCTCTCCTGGAAACTGGTCCTCTGGACAAAGACCAGAGAAGAGGAGCAAAAGAAGAAACAAACACATCAAGAAAATATTGCAAAAGCTAAGCAACTAACAAAGGATTGAAGGAATAAACAGGCTCTGCAACCAGAGCAAAATCATTTGATTATGAATCTCTGGGAGGAACACTAAGAGTTCTTCTTTGGATTTTAATGAAGATATTATTTAGTAAATGAAGTCTGATCATATGGAAACATTGTGTTAGTTCTAAACTCAGTACCATAGTAACTTTTAAGCTTGGGTGTTGTTTAAAAACAAAATCCAACTGAGCAAATTTGAAGATCTACTTGGCTTTATTTAATGATTCATGAATCCAGAAACATCCCATCTAGTAAATAGAAGGGCACTCTGTGGCTATACAACATGGAAGATTTTTATAGAAATGGTGCGGGACAAGGAGGTTATTAGCAAAAAAAAGAAAAGAAAAGAAAAAAAGAATTGTTTCTGGCAAGGTTATCTCACTAGTGCTGACCAGGAAATTCTAGAAATTTTATTCCTGGGAGAGATTGAAACTGCAATTAACTTTTGGTTCGTTGCTCTGGGGGCAAGTGGCTTCACCTTCAGTTTCTTTCTTTCTTTCTTCCTTCCTTCCTTCCTTTCTTCCTTCCTTCCTTCCTTCCTTTTTTCGTTCTTCCTTCCTTCCTTTCTTTCTTTCTTTCTTTCTTTTTCTTTCTTTCTTTCTTTCTTTCTTTCTTTCTTTCTTCCTTTCTTTTCTTTCTTTCTTCCTTTCTTTCTTTCTTCCTTCCTTCCTTTCTTCCTTCCTTCCTTCCTTTTTTCTTTCTTCCTTCCTTCCTTCCTTTCTTTCTTTTTCTCTTTCATTCTTTCTTTCTTTTTTCTTTCGTTCTTCCTTTCTTTCTTTTCTTTCTTTCTTTCTTTCTTTCTTTCTTTCCTTCCTTCTCCTTCTTCTTGAGCAGTTTACCCCTTTTAATCAAACTGTAAGCCTAATTGAGACATATGATCAACACTTAAGGCACCAGGGTCACTCTGAGCTACTGCTCTGTATTTCTCACAGCTTTATTGATCTTTGGTTGGTAACCTTAGGTCATGATGTTTTTGCTTAGTCCCTGTGGCATTCACAGGTCATGGTTTCAGGCTCATAATGCTTTGCTTCTTTTCTGATGTTCCAGTCCTAGAGAGATTATTTGCTTTGTGGTTAGCAGCTGTGAACATGCATTTACTTCTTTTGAGAGAATACAACAAATATGCCAGGGGGATTATTAGCAGGATCATTCCAGATGTTTGGAGTGTAGTTTGGAGCCATGGTCACCAAGACACAAACCAGTCAAAGAAAGACCCTCATGAAGGGGTCACCCTTTTAAGGCAAGTGGCTTTCTCAGGGATCTTACATAAATTAGTCTTAACTTCCCCAGAAATGTCAATCCAGGTGCAGCAGGTGGTGCTGGCCACAGCACAGACACCTCCTTGCTCAGCTAAAAGATAATCAAGGGCTGTTCTATTATCAAGAGGAAACTTGGCCAGAAAGTCTTAGGATTGTTGCTGGGCAGCTAGTGTCTTAATGATGGAATCTGCAATATCTCTAAGAGTTAAGAAGAGGTGTCTGATCACATTCTCATTTATCTCTACTCCTAACCAGAGAATGGATTTATTCACAGGGATTGCTGCATTTACCTATTCAAGCCAGGGGTCAATCAGGTCTTTAGCACATGTGGGAAGAGATTTTCCTAGCCTAAAATAGTCATCCTAAATGCCTTGCAAAAATGGGTGCTGCTGGTGAGATCTCTCAGTGAGTAGGGGCAAATCTGGTCTAGATAGCTATGGATAGATCAGAATCTTTGTGACAAACCCAGAAACCTGAAAGTTTACCCCCCTTAGCAATGGTCTGGGAGATACAGATGAGGGTGCTACCTTTCCATGCCAATGCCTGAGTAAAGAAAAGGAAAAGAGGAGAAAGGGTGTCGTGTTTAAAGCATGAAGTGTTGATCCATTACCTTTGGCAGAAGCAGTGTACCTCAATGTCAGCTACTTCTCTTCCCCATCAATTTGATTTGGAAGTCTCCAGCATTTGTACAGGACTAGGTATCAGATGGGGGTCTTCTTCACTTTTAAGAAGAAGTCAAGCCAAGTCAAGAATATAGACATCTTTTTTTTAAGATGGGTATCCAAGGTTCAAGTCCCTGAAGTTTACTGCCTTCTGGGTAGTGAGGAGGACCTAGTTCAGTCCCTTCCAAGGAGATTTAAGAGCAGTCTTTGTTTCTAGTGATTCCAAATATGGAGGGTGGGAGAAAATTGGAAACATTACTTTGGTGAGTTATAGACAAATATTTGAGGAAACTAGAAGAATTCAGGATCCAGTCTGGCTTACAGGTATATAACAAAACCTCAAAGACAATTATGAGGATTAGACTCTAATATCCAGAAAGTTGCAAACATAATTTTTCTCTCTATAATTAGTCCCCTCCCCATTTTTCACCAAACATAATAAAATGAATTTTTCTGTATTAAACTTAGCCTGATTATTTATATAAGTGCAGATAAAAAATAGTGATTAACCATCTTTTAAAGACTACTTTGTTGAATCTTTTCATAAGGAGTCTCAGACTGAACCTTCAAAAGCCTCTGAGGCAAGGAAGCCAAGTCAAAGATATACACATTCAATTTTACCTGTAATACAATTTCAGTCAAAACCTTGGTAATATAGCCAATGTTTTCAATTGTGTTCTATAACAAGGAAAACAGATTCTTACTGAACTTATGCAAATACAACTATATATATATATATATAGTCATAAAAATAATAATACTCACTGAGAGTTTCCAAATGCTGGAGGAATCAGGTAGGGAGAGAAATTAAATGTTTCATCTTTGTTCATAAAGGTATATTTTACCAAATTGGTGATAACTTAAGAGAAAAGATTTCTTTAAATCTGAAAAATATTAAAGGACAGCTATATTTTAAACACAAAATCATAAAAATGATAATTATCCTCATTAGTTAATTCAGTCTCGTGCTACTAATTCTTGTTCTGCTTGAATCCAGTTTTTTTCATTAGTTCTCTTGACCTTGCCTGATGATTGAATGTGATAAGGACAATGATAATTCCAAGAAGTTTACAAGGTTGCCATTAAGGCTCATATGATTTGTCCAGTGAAGTGGGTGCCTTCAATGTTGGAAATTGTGTAAGGTAAACCTCAAATGGGAAACACATTTTCTAATAGTTAATTTGCCACTGTGAGGGCATCAGCCTTGCAGCCTGGGAAGATTTCATCCTATCTGGAAAATATACACACAATAACACGAACATATTGATAACCCATACTAAGTGACAGTTGGTTGAAGTCCAGCTTCAGGTGCTCAACTGGTCCAGAGGGAGGACATCTGAGGCTTCTGAGGACAAAAATAGTTTTTCCAGAATTATGGACCTGAAAGGTTAGACATTGGTGGTAAACCATTTTTTAAAGAAGTCTTTCCACCAGTGTATATTTACAATTGGAGTCATCTTAAATGCACTATGGTGGGTGAAGAAATGCAAAAGCTGCGTTTGCTAGGGGGCCAGGAAGAATTGAACAGCTGTCTTGGGTTTCCCATAGCTCTGACTGTGTGTTTAATTAACAGCAATTATATACCCATCTTAATTTCTCTGATTTAGGAGTAGACTGTTGCCATGTTACAAGGAAATCAGGATGGTGAGAGTCTGGCAACAAGGGGTTATTTTTTGCACAAGCAGCGTGGACTCAATCTACATGTACAGCAATCTTTTTAGATTCCGTTTGTTGCTGCCTTTGCAGTCAGACAGGGCACTTCCCTGATACTCAGGTTTTGTTCTTTTGGTGTGAGCTTCAATTTGGATGTCAGCAATTTCAAAAGGTTACATAGTTATGAGAAAACTTACCTCTTTTAATGTTGAGGGTACTAGGTTTAAGTAATCAAAGGCCTGATGAACTCAGGAAATTATTTTGGCAAAATACAGAATCCTTGTGTTCTAGGCAGATTACTTTAAAAGCTAAAGAAAAACCTTTCATAATCTCTTATTATCAAGAGTAGACCAACAGTCCAAGAAGCCTTTGACCTTTTAGCCAATGAAAGAAAATAAAGTTCTAGTTTTACATCACTATACTATTAATATTAAAGCTCATTCTTAAAATCCCCACAGTAACAATTCAGTTTTAGGCAACTTGATTACACAAGATTTCTTCTCTCTCTCATTTTCTCCCTCTTCCCAAATTTCTATGTCCCTAGATTGTCCTTCACTTTTTTCTTCCCATTCTGAAATAACCAAAAGTTTTATTTTAGATAAAATTACTCTCATTTTCCTTAACGAGAATGCATCTTTATACCTCATACCTTTTCTTAGCCAAAAAACACATCCTACTGCCCTTCCACAGAGAATTGTTTCCATTATTAGCGCTAGTAGTTTTAATTAGGCATATTAATTAGAAATATTAACTCCTAGAAACCTTAATTTCTAGTGAAAACTAAGAACTAAGTAAAGATGAAATATGTCATACAAGCACTTTTTTAGATTTACAAATTTATGAATATATTTTATAATTTCTAGAAATGTGTGCTTCTTCACAGCATAGCCTTTAAAGATGACACAAAACATGTTTACTAAGAGACCCAAATTTAATATTTCTGCAATAGGAAGGCAAAAGTAGATAAACCTACATTCTATAATATATGTTTCACTATTTTGCCTTATCTGGAAATAACATAGAAAAACTCTAAAATTACAAGTTACCAAGAAGATTTTGGAGCTATTTTTAAGTACACATACCAGAAAATATAATTGCTACTAAAAAAGTTTATTTTTAAACTCTTACTTCACTTACATATATCTAAATCATTTGCTACCACTAAAGAAGAAAGAAGGAACAAAAAAGAACTGCAAAGAGAAAACAATCAACAAAATGGCAATAAGTACATACTTATCAATAATTACTTTAAATGTAACTGGACTAAATACTCCAATTAGAAGACATAGAGAGGTCCCTCTGTCTTGCCTTTTTCCCAGAAAAAAAAAAAAAAAAAGACATAGAGGGGTTGAATGCATAAAAAAAAACCTAAGACCCATATATATGCTGCCTAAAAGAGATTCATTTCAGATCTAAAGAAACACTGATTGAAAATGAGGGGATGGAAAAGGTATTACATATAATGGAAACAAAAAGAAAGCTGAGGTAGCAATACTCTTATCAGACAAAATTGACTTTAAAACTGTAACAAGAGCCAAAGGATATCACATCATGATAAAGGGATCAATCCAACAAGAAGATGTAACAACTGTAAATATCTATGCATCAAACACTGGAGGACCTAAATACATAAAGTAAATGTTAACAAACATAAAGGGAGAAATTGACAGTACCACAATCATAGTAGGGGACTTTAACCCATTGCACTTGCATCAATGGACAGATCCTCTAAAGAGAAAATTAATAAGGAAGCACTGGCTTTAAATTACACATTAGATCAGATGTATCTATATCTATGTATCTATATCTATATCTATATCTATTATCTATCTATCTGTCTATCTATCTATCTATCACATTCCATCCAAAAGCAGCAGAATACACATTTTTTTTTCAAGTGCACAGGGAACAATTTCCAGGATAGATAATATGTTAGGCCACAAAACAATTTTCAATTAATTTAAGAAGATTGAAATCATATCAGGCATCATTTCTGATTAAAACATTATGATACCAGACTACAATAAAAAAACTGCAAAAAACAGAACACTTGGAGGCTGAACAAATATTCTACTAAACAACCAATGGGTCACTAAAGAAATCAAAGAGGAAATTAAAAAAAAACCTCGAGACAAATGAAAATGGAAACACAACAATCTAAAATCCACAGGAGGGACTTTCCTGGTGGTTCAGTGGTTAAGAATCTGCCTTCCAATCCAGGGAATGCAGGTTCGATCCCTGGTTGGGGAACTAAACTACCACATGCCGTGGGGCAATTAAACCTGTAGACCGCAACTACTCAGCATGTGGGCCACAACTAGAGAGCCTGCATGCCTCAACTACAGAGCCCACGCACTCTGGAGCCCGCATGCCGCAACTACTGAGCCCACGTGCCACAACTAGGGGGAAGCCCACGCACCACAACGAAGAGCCTGTGCACCACAGCGGAGGATCCCACATGGCACAATGAAGATCCCACGTGCCACACCTAAGACCCGATGCAGCCAAAAGTAAAAAATAAACAAATATTTAAAACCCATGGGATGCAGCAAAAACAGTTCTAAAGGGGAAGTTTATAGTAATAAATGCTTACCTAGGAAAACAAGAAAAATCTCAAATAAATAACCTAACTTTAAACCTAAAGGAACTAAAAAAGGAACAAAATCCAAAGTTAGTAGAAGGAAAGAAATAATAAAGATAGAACAATAATTAATAAAATAGAGACTTAAAAAACAATAGACAAGATTAATGAAACTAAGAGCTGGTTCTCTGGAAAGATAAACGAATAGATAAAAAAGAAAAAAAAGAAAGAAGGACCAAATATATAAATTCATAAATAAAAGAGGAGAAGTTACTACTGATACCACAGAAATACAGATCATCATAAGAATTACTACAAGCAATTATACACCAATAAAATGGACAAACAAGAAGAAATGGATAAATTTCTAGAAACATACCATTTCCCAAAAGTGAATCAGGAAGAAATCCAAAATATGAACAGACTGATAACCAGTAATGAAATTAGATCAGTAATCAAAAAAACTTCCAACAAACAAAAGTCCAGGACAAGACAGCATCTACCAAACATTTAAAGAAGAGTTAAGACCTATTCTCAAACTATCCCAAAAAATTGAAGAGGAAGGAATGCTTCCAAACTCATTCTACCAGGCCAGCATTATCCTGATACCGAAACCAGACAAAGATGTCACACACACACACACACACACACACACACACACACACTACAGGCCGATATCCTTGATGAACACAGATACAAAAATCCTCAACAAAATATTAGCCAACCAAATTCAATAATACATTAAGGGATTATACATCATGATCAAAAGGGATTTATCCCAGGGGCACAAAAATTGTTCAATATCTGGAAATCAATCAACGTAATACACCCCATTAACATACTGAAATATAGAAAACATATGATAATCTCAAAAGATGCAGAAAAAGCTTTTGACAAAATTCAACATCCATTTATGATAAAGAATCTCAACAAAGTAAGTATAGAGGGAACATATCTCAACATAATAAAGGCCTATTGACGAACCCATAGCCAACATCATACTCAACAGTGAAAAGCTGAAAGCATTTCCTATAAGATCAGGAACAAGACAAAAATAAGTCAGATAGAGAGAGAGAAATCCTGTACGATCTCATTTATATGTGGTATCTAGAAAACAAAATAAACAAAGAAAGCAAAATGAAAACAGACTCACAGATACAGAGAACAAACGGGTTGTTTCCAGAGGGGAGGAGGGTAGGGTGGGGGTCACACAATGGATGAATGGTTAAGAGGTACAAACCTCCAGTTATAAAATAAATAGGCCATGGAGATGTAATATACAGCATAAGGACTATGGTCAACAGTATTGTAAGAGCTTTGTATGGAGACATTGTTAATAGACTTATTTGTTGATCATTTTATAATACATGAAAATGTCAAATCACTATATATTACATCTGAAACTATTATAGAATTATACATAAACTATATTTCAATAAAAAATAAATATAAAAAAACACTTAATTGATAAACCATAAAGAGAGAACTAAGTAGATGGAAAGGTAAATCATATCCATGAATAGGAAAGCTCAATATCATACAGATATGTATTCTTTTCATACTGATCTATAGATTCAGTTCAATTCAAAACATCATTTCAGCATGGTTTTGGGGGAACTTGACAAATACATTCTAAAATTTATGTAAAGAGCAAAGAGTCAGTGATAAAAGACAACCCTGTAGAAGAGAAATAGAGCAGTCTACTTAGTAATAAGGCAGTGAGGGTGCTGGCCTAAAGATAGGTAAATAAAAATAAAAGAAAATTGAGAACTTAAACCTATACATTATATATAATAGGGATTGTGTTTGCAGATCACTGGGAGAAAGAAAAGACTATTCAGTAAAATATTTGGCATTATCACATATCCTATGACACAGAAATTTCTTCCTAGATGTATTTTCTGATAAACTCCTGCACAGAGATATACAAAATGTTCATATCAGCACTACTCAATAGCAGTAAATAAAACCATTATTTCTATTTCACTTTATAGATTCAATTTACGTTTCTGAAAGAGTAAGACTTAAATGTAGAAACAAGATCTCAAAATTTTAGGGAACAATACTGAGAGAAAAATCGTCATAATTTTAGTAATCAGAACAACAAAAGATAAAATTACTATGTTGACACTAAGGACTTATTTCCTTATTAAAGACATGATAAAAAGTGACAAGACAAATACATAAGATATTTACGATATATACAACTGCCAAATAATTCATACATATCAATAAGAAAACACACAAAATCAAATGGGAAAAGAACAAAATATGTGAACAAGCCTTCCACAGGAAGAAGACATGAATTATAAGTGAGCATTTGAAAATGTGTTCAACCTCATTAATAAATAGAGAAATGAAATGTAACATGATTTACAGCTACTAGATTTGCAAAACTTGAAATTAGTTAGTATCAAGTGTTGCAGAGAATGTGACTCAATGGAACATCTTATATGCTGTTGGTGGGAGTATAAATCAGTGCTACCAAATGGGAAAAATATTTGGCATTATCATATACCCTATGATACAGAAATTCTTATTTTAAATGAATTTTCTAGATAAACTCCTACACAGGAAATATTCAAAAATGTCCTTAGCAGCACTATTCATCATCATAATAATTGAGAACAACTCAAATGTCAGTTAAAAGTAGAACTGGAAAAAAAAAAATTAGACATTGATGAGGGTATGTCAAAGGGGCACAGAAGCCAACTCAAAGAGCTCCCAGTGGCCAAAGCAGTATTTGGTTATAACGCCAAATTAGAATTAGATAGTGATAAATGTTGCACAACATTATGAATGCACTAAATGCCACTGAATTGTTCACTTTAAAGTGATTCATTTAATGTTTATGTAAATTTCACCTCAAAAAGAGGTACTAGGCTGCAGGATTAGAAGCAACCTCTGAAGAGCAAAATAGTAATAAAGTCAACAAAGTAGCATGACATCACTCCACATTCTTCCATAACATTCTCTGTTTTCTTATATTTCTAGAAAAAATAAACGTTATGGTGGGATATATTTAATTTCCATGGTAAAGAAGCAAGAGCACGGAGCATTGATATTTAGAGATGTGCTCTATTTGGTGTATACTTACCAGAAAGTGAAGCTTGGGTCATAACAACTCAAAGTATTAACAGTTGTTATTAATGAATAAAGCGATCACACATTTACTGAATTTGTTTACAAAAAAGTGGTACACTAAAAAGCTGATTGGAAGTCTTTGCACATGCATGGGGCTTGTTAAATGTCGAGTGTTAGCAGGGACACTGAATGTCAAAGTCTTTAGGTCTTTCCTCATGGGCTGTTCAAATTCTTCAAACAAGTAGGTTGCCAGATTTAGCAAATAAAAATATAGGATGCCCAATTTAATATTATTCTATTTAAGCAAAGAGTAATTTTTAATAATAAATGTGACCCAATTATTAATGGGGATATAGTTACATTGAAAAATTATTCATTCCTTATCTGAAGTTCAAATTTAATTGAGCATCCTGAATTTTATCTGGCAACCCTATAAACAAGCCTCTTATAATCTCCTGCCTGGGGGTGTAGAATCCTTGCTGCTGACATTCTTGGAGCTAGGTTCAACCAGAAGACTGAGGTTACCATATTTCTTATATAAGTTTTCAAACAAATGCCTGTTTTGAATATAGTTTCCTATGGTCTATTTTATTCCCGCCGAAGAATAAAGTTACAGTTTTCTGCTGGGGTGGAGAAGACCATTTGGCAATTCAAATCTTGTTAATCTACTTTAAAATTTTACATCTATTTTGAGTTCCTTGTTTACACCTACTTCACTTCTACACCCTCACTTCTAGACGTACTTGTTACCACCAGTTCCTGAGAGTTTTGCCATCTGTGGTGGAAATTGTGTTTCTTCTTGGCTTTCTTTGCAGCCAGTTTAGGATTAAATTTACTCCAGTCTTCTGTGACAGTTATCACTTATCTACCTATTTTTCGATTTTATAAATCCATCCATTTGGGCAGGGAGAAGAGGCAAATACACGTCTTCAAATCTTCTTTAACTAGAAGTCGGACTGTCTTTGTCTGTTCAGGCTGGTGTAACAGAATACCATAGATTGTCATACTGGTCATAACAATAGAAATTTACTTCTCGTCGTTCTGCAGACTGAGAAGTCCAAGATCAAGGTGTCAGCACACTTGGTATCTGGTGAGGTACTGCTTCCTTGTTCATATACCGCTGTCTTCTCCCTGTGTCCTCACATGGTGGAAGGAGCAAGGGAGCCCTCTGGGACCTCTTTTATAAGGACACTAATATCATTCATGAGGGCTCCACTCATTAACCAATCACCTCCCTAAGGTCTCAACTTCAAATAACACTACACTGGGGATTAGGTTTCAATATATGAATTTGGGGGGCACACAAATATTCAGTCTATAGCACAGATCTAGATGTTTTAGTAGTGACAAAGAAGAGATAATCTTAATCTTAAATAAACTCTTCTTGAGAATAAAAAGTGAGAGAATAATTACTGACTCATCTTATGAGGGAATATAATTTGATCCAAAAAATCAGAAAAATATTTACAAGAAAATGAGTTTAATTTTTCTCACAGATATTAAGAAACCATGCCACACAATTTATTGTGTATTTTTTATATTAAAATACTTAAAAACAACATCTTGAGCAAGTTGAATTTATACCAGGAATATAAGGATATTTTTAATATTCGAAAATCAGTTAATGTAATTAATCAAAAGACACAAAGAAAAAATATATAGCTATATCAGATAGAAGAGACATCTGATAAAATTCCCCATCTGATGTAATTCAAGAGAAAAACTCACAGTAAATCAGAAATTTAAAAGCAGGGATAACCTATATTTCTACCAAATAATCAAGACTAAATTTCATATTTATCTACCAAATATCAAAAATAAACTTAATATTTATCGTTAGTAGCATTCTAGTTCATGTCAAGAACAACAAAAGGATGCCCACTATCTCTACTGCTAATCAAATTATACTGGAGGTTTTGATCAATTCAGTAGTTTGGGAGTAAGAAATAAAAGGTGTGAGAGTATTAAAAAAATAAATACACACTTTACAGATAGAAAGATGGTCTACAAGAAAATTCAAAATAGTCTACAGGCAAATTATTAAAACTAAGAGTGCAGCACAACTAATATTGCACAGAAAATATACAAAAGATAATTGCAATTTAATACATCAGAATTTTTTAAATTAAAAATGTACTTTTTGAAAGACAGAGGAAATGTAAGTGCCTAGGTAAAATCTAACAAATGAGGTTTTAGACTTTCATAGGGAAAATTATAAAACTCTATGAAAAGACATATTAAAATACCTGAGTAAAATGATGTTTAAGTTTGGAAAATTTAAATGAACAAAATGTAATTTAGCTTCTAATTAATTTTTATTTTTATTACAAAATCCCTTAAAGTTCCAATAGAGTTTTTGTTATTTTATATGGAAATTTAAAAGCTGATTTAAAAATTCTCTTGTATCAGTAAAGGGTTATGAATAAACCTAAAAATTTGAGGAATACAGACAGTATGGATTCACCTTAGCAGATATGAAGACTTTTGATGAAGCTGTAAAAATATAAAATGTGACAAATTGATGCAGAGTTTGAATGCTAAGTCATGCAACTGAGAGCTAAGAATGAGACTCATTCATATGAAGACACTTTATATATTATAGAGATGTCATTACAAATCCAGGAAGGAAAGATGATCTATTCAATACATGATGCTCAGGTATTGGAACAATAAAATTAAATCCCTGTCTCACAGTATATATAAATTAATTTCAGATTGACTCAAGGCCTAAATGTGAAAAAACAACACTTTAGAGTATTTAACAAAAATATTGAAGAATATCATTGTCATTTCAGCATAGAGAAGGCTGCCTTAAATAAGTTGCAAAAAAGCACAAATCAAAAATTAAAAGAATTTATGATTTGATTTATATCAAAATTATAAATTTCTGCATTTCTAAAGACACTATAATCAAAGACAAGTCATGTCTTGAGAAAAAAAAATATTTTCAACAAAAGATTAGCATCCAGAATGTTTAAAGAAATGAAAAGCAATAAGAAAAAAGGCATCACACAAAACTCATAGATTAGTAAGCCCAAATTGGCGATAAAAATATAAGCCTACATAATTATAAGTCAAGGAAATAAAATATTTCATACTCATCAGATTGGAAGTTTTTTAAATATGAAAATACTAAATGTTGTTGAAGACGCGAAGAACAGGAACACTCATACATAGCATGAAGAAGGTGAGAGTGTAACACTACAACCATTTTGAAAAATAACTCGATCATATTTAACCCAGAAACTTCACTTCTAGGCACAAGTCTTTATTGAAGCATTGTTTTTAAGAAAGGAAAACTGAAAGCAACTTAAGTATTCATCAGCTGGATAACAGATACATAAGTGTGGTACTTTCATACAGTAGAATACTGTTCAGCAGCTAAAATGAATGAGCAGTGCTATATGCAACAGCATTGACAATGCTCAGAAAGACCATAGGAAAGGAGGCAGGACTCAAGGTGGCAGAGTAGGAGGACATGGAGCTCCTTCCTCCATGAACACGTCAAAAATACATCTACCCCCTCCCCCTGGTAGCCATAAGCTTGTTTTCTACATCTGTGACTCTACTTCTGTTTTGTAAATAAGTTCATTTGTACCATTTTTTTTAGATTCTACATATAAGTGATATCATATGATATTTGTCTCTGTCTGCTTTACTTCACTTAATATGATAATCTCTAGGTCCATCCATGTTGCTGCAAATTGCATTACTATGTATAAAATAGACAACTAATAAGGACCTGCTGTATAGCACAGGGAACTCTACTCAATACTCTGTAATGACTTATATGGGAAAAGAATCTTAAAAAGAGTGGATATATGTATATGTATAACAGATACACTTTGCTGTACAACAGAAACTAACACAGTATTGTAAATCAACTATACTCCAATAAAAATTAATTACAAACAAAAACGAAAATACATCTATATGTGGAACAATTCTCACTGAAAACTAACTGGAGACTGGCAGAAAGACTCCCATACAACCGTGGCTGTAAGAAAGATACACAAAGAATTGGGTAGGAAGGGGAGGAAAGCAATCAGACCAGGACCTATGCCCGTGGGAAGGGACTCAGAGGAAAAAGGAGATTACATGGGTGGAGATCCTCCCTGGGAAGTGAGTGGCTCAAGCCACACACTGGGAGTCCCAGCCCTGGGGTCCGACACAGGGAAGATAAACCCCTTTCAGTGGTTGGAGGGCTAGTGGGGCTAGGAGGAGGGCTGCGGGAAGCCTGGACTCTGCTCTTTAGGAGACAGACTCACTTGCTTGCTCCTAGAACAGGACAGAGAGGGCAGGTTGAAACCACATGTGTGGCTGACTGGTCTCTTGTGACCACCCCACTCTGTGCCCCAGCCTGAGCCAAGCGAATGCTCCAACACCAATCAACCTAAGTACCCATGTATATATGGACGTATACATAATGAAATATTACTCAGTCATTCAGCCATAGAAAATAATGATATTTTGCTATTTGCAACACTGTGAATGAACCTAAAGAGTATTATGCTTAGTGAAATGAGTCAGACAGTAGAAGACAAATGTTATCAGTTATATGTGAAATCTAAAAAATAAAACAAACATATATAACAAAACAGAAACAGACTCACATCTGTAGAGGCCAAACTAGTGGTTACCAGTGGGGAGAGGGAAGTGGGGAAGGGCAAGATAGTGGTATGGGATTAAGAGACACAAAGTACTACGTATAAAATAAATAAAGACAAGGATATATTGTACAGCACAGGATAATATAGCCATTATTTTGTAATAACTTTAAATGGAGTATAATCTATAGAAATATTGAATCAATATGTTGTACACCTGAAACCAATATAATGTTCTACGTAAGTCAACTATTCTTCAATAAAAAAATAAAAGTAAAAAAAATTTTTTGATTAATATAAATTAAAATAAAAAGAACTAGAGGCAAAGAAGTTTCAGGCACATTATCAGCATTTTCAGCTAAAAGGAAATGAATAAGGAAATTGCTTTATATCTTTTGGCCATTTAAAAAATTAAAGTCTTTACAAAAAAATAAAGAACATATAGAATCAAAAATGCAAATTAAGAAACAATATGTAAAGTTTAACAGCATTATAAAGTGATGTGTAGTAAATCAAAATATTGTTCTTGGATACAGGCACAAGCAGCAAAATTGTAAAAATATACATGAAAATGATAAATTCCAAATTCAAGATAGAGGTTATATCTGGGGAAAGAATGAGAAGGGAAACCAGAAGAGATATACAGTAGGCTTTACCTGTATCTGAAATGTCTAATTTCCTAAAACCCTCCAAGGCAAATTTAGTAAAATATTAAGATAGACAAGATTGTTGTTCAGTATATTATTCTGTAGTTTTTCCTATATGAAATATTTAATAATACAAATTATTATTAAAGACAAATACTGTATGATATCACTTATATGTGGAATCTAAAGAATACAACAAACTAGGGAATATAACAAAAAAGAAGCACTCATAGATATAGAGAAGAAACTAGTGGTTACCAGTGGGGACAGGGATGGGGGAGGGGCAAGATAGGGGCAGAGGAATAAGAGGTCCAAACTATTAAGTACAAAATAAGCTATAAGAATATATTGTACAACACAGGGAATATAGCTAATATTTTATAATAGCTATAAATGGAATATAACCTTTAAAAATTGTGAATCACTATATTCTACACCTGTAACTTATATTGTACATCAAATATACTTCAATAAAAATAAAGTTACTGATATAATCACACACACCCCCCAAAAGATTTAGGCGTAAAAATAAGAAACTTCAGGAGATAAATGAAAGTTATTTGCTCTATCATGCGACAGGTCACTCTAAAAATGTTTAGCCTTCTTTCTTCACTTTTTTCCGTGGGCAGTCTTTTTCTAGCATGCCTCACTAATGAAGAAACACTCATCATATTTTAAAAATCTAGATCAAGTCTTATTATAAGTCACTGGGCCCATCTAAATGCACTTAGTCCACTTGGCCACCCTCTCTCCTGTCTCCAATAGTGGTCATTTCGTTACCGTTACCACCCTTGTCCCAATTTCTCGCAGCCCCACTCTTTCTTGTCCTTGCCCAATGACCTGCCCCTGAGAGGCTTCTCACACACCTGCTCCTATCCCTGCCTTTCCCTTGAGGCCCAGAGGATGTCAGGTCCCTCCTTTTATAAGCTTGTTGCTGCACACTTAGGCATCTCTCAAACACATTTCCTTGTTTTACTGTGTCTTTCTTACTTTCTCTGAATCTGTTCTCTTATCTGTAAAATGGGGGCAATAAATACTAATTTCCAACGTTGTTATAATGATCAAGTGAGACCAAACAGAGAACCTATGTCAATGCTAACTTTTACTGTATAAGCCATATGTCTTAAAAGAGTTGTAATTTATAATCTAGGTTTTTAAGTGTAGGAAAATTTTATTGACTTCCTTAGAAGAGTTCTATTTATATAATATTTGTTTCTAAAATACCTACAAAAGCATTTGCAAAAATAAATTCATGAACATAAATCAGGGAAGGAAAAGAAAAGTAAATGTGTACCAAGTGTTAAGATGGGACTGCAGGAAAGATTTTTGAAAGTTTGCAGAGAATCATTAATTTGATAGTCATTTTGGTTTTTCTCTCCACTCTACCTTTTTCCCATAAGGTGATATTTTGTCCACCAGAACTAGTCAGAAGAATGTTTGAGTTTTGAAAGAACATGTTTAAAATTGATAAAAACGATGAATTATCTTATGTTTGAATTAGTAAATTGATAATAATGCTTTGAATGAACAGCAGGACATCAAAACACTTTTGAACAGTATTATGAAGCATTAAAGATGCTTCTTTTGGACTAACTGCTCATTTCCTAAATAAATTTGATAGCTTTTCTCATTTAATAAAAGGGTGAATTGGAAAAATATGAACAGATTGTAATAACCAGAAATAAATGAACTCAACAACCTGGAAGAGGAACGATTGCCAACAGACTGAATAATAATGTAGACGAACTTTGGCATGCACAATCTACGTATGAATAAGAAATATAATTTTTGGCATTTAATTTTAGAACAGACTGCCTACAAGTGGATTTTGGAAAAAATAACCTTTTTAATATCCTAAAAAATGTTTTTCTAAGATATATAGTCAACTGTTTTACCTAATAATTTAAAATATCCTGTATCTCTCTCTCTCTCTCTTTCTTCTTTTCTTACTTCATTTCAAAAATGCAAAACAAAACAAAAAAATCCTGTAAAGTATGACTATAATGAAGATTATAGTTCTTCCTATTTTGATTCCATAATACACACAAAAAGTGGAAATTTTGCTCTTTTGCTTAAATATCTTGATTATAGTTGATATCTCTGAAAAAAGAATCATTATCTTAATAGAAAACTGGCATTTTCATTCCAACCATTTCCTGCTACCTGTGCAATTTTGTGCAAGTCACTTAACATCTCTAAGTCTCAGATTCCTCATTTATAAGAAGAAAATAATCGAGTGTTGTGATAATTAAAATGAAGTAATGCATCTGACAGTACGTTAAAAACTATAAACTTTACAAACCATGCAAAAATAATATATTTTACATATTTTCACACATTATTATTTTCCCATTGGAATTGTCTGGCACCATATATTAAGAGCATCCAGGTAACGAGCTTTTATTTTTCATTCACATATTTGTCATTGTGTAGAAACATCCAAGCAGCCATAAACCAATTGAATCTAGTTAAGCATTTAAGTAAGGGGCCTCAACGAGGTGGTCTACCCTCTTCATATCATAGCTAAAGAAACAAAGGCACAGAGAAGTAAAGGGAGAAACCCAAGGACAAACCAATAGCTCGGTAATAAGAGCAGTCCTTTTATTTCCATATCTTTAGGAGCTGGGTCAAAAAGGATCTTGCTGTGATTTATTTCAAAGTGTGTTCTTCCTATGTTTTCCTCTAAGAGTTTTATAGTGTCTGGCCTTACATTTAGGTCTTTAATCCATTTTCAGTTTATTTTTGTATACGGTATTAAGGAGTGTTCAATTTGCATTGTTTTACATGTAGATGTCTAGTTTTCCCAGCACCACTTATTGAAGAGGCTGTATTTTCTCCACTGTATATTCTTGCCTCCTTTATCAAAGATAAAGTGACCATATGTGCATAGTTTTATCTCTGGGTTTTCTATCCTGCTCCATTGATCTATATTTCTATTTTTGTGCCAGTACCATACTGTCTTGATTACTGTAGCTTTGTGGTATAGTCTGAAGTCAGGGAGCTTGATTCCTCCAGCTTCATTTTTCTTTCTCAAGATTGCTTTGGCTATTCGAGGTCTTTTGGCTTTCCATACAAATTGTAAAATTTTTTGTTCTAGCTCTGTGAAAAATGCCATTGGTAGTTTGATAGGGACTGCACTGAATCTGTAGATTGCTTTGGATAGTATAGTCATTTTCACAGTGTTGATTCTTCCAGTCCAAGAACATGGTATATCTCTCCATTCTTTTGTATCATCTTTAATTTCTTTCATCAGTGTCTTATAGCTTTCTGCATACAGGTCTTTTGTCTCCTTAAGTAGGTTTATTCCTAGGTATTTTATTCTTTTTGTTGCAGTGGTAAATGGGAGTGTTTCCTTAATCTCTCTTTCAGATTTTTCATCATTAGTATATAGGAATGAAGAGATTTCTGTGTATTAAATTTGAATCCTGCTACTTGACCAAATTCATTGAGTAGCTCTAGTAGTTTTCTGGTAGCATCTTTTTTTTTTTTTATCTTACATATATTTGTAAGGGTCTTTTTCAGTGGCAATGGGAAACCTTGATTCCATACAAGGACCAATAAACGGCTATCTTCACTAGAACGTCTGTGTTTTGGCTTTCAGTAACAAACAGTTTCCCATTGTCTTTCTTCTTTTCTTTTGAATTTTTGAATTTTACTTTATTTTTTTATACAGCAGGTTCTCATTAGTTATCCATCTTATACATATAGTGTATCCATGTCAATCCCAATCTCCCAATTCATCACACCACCAACACCCCCCACCACTTTCCCCACTTGGTGTCCATACGTTTGTTCTCTACATCTGTGTCTCTACTTCTGCCCTGCAGACTGGTTCATCTGTACCATTTTTCTAGGTTCCACATATATGTGTTAGCATACGGTGTTTGTTTTTCTCTTTCAGACTTACTTCACTCTGTATGACAGTCTCTAGATCCATCCATGTCTCTACAAATGACCCAATTTCGTTCCTTTTTATGGCTGAGTAATATTCCATTGTATATATGTACCACATCTTCTTTATCCATTCGTCTGTTGATGGGCATTTAGATTGCTTCCATGACCTGGCTATTGTAAATAGTGCTGCAATGAATATTGGGGTGCATGTGTCTTTTTGAATTATGGTTTTCTCTGGGTATATGCCCAGTAGTAGGATTGCTGGGTCATAAGGTAATTCTATTTTTAGTTTTTTAAGGAACCCCCATACTGTTCTCCATAGTGGCTGTATCAATGTACATACCCACCAACAGTGCAAGAGAGTTCCCTTTTCTCCACACCCTCTACAGCATTTGTTGTTTGTAAATTTTCTGATGATGCCCATTCTAACTGGTGTGAGGTGATACCTCAGTGTAGTTTTGATTTGCATTTCTCTAATAATTAGTGATGTTGAGCAGCTTTTCATGTGCTTCTTTGCCATCTGTATGTCTTCTTTTTGTATCCTGCAACTTTACCAAATTCATTGATTAGCTCTAGTAGTTTTCTGTTGGCATCTTTAGGATTCTCAATGTATAATATCATGTTATTTGAAAACAGTGACAGTTTTACTTCTTCTTTTCCAATTTGTATTCTTTTATTCCTTTTTCTTCTCTGATTACTGTGGCTAGGACTTCCAAAACTATGTTGAATAATAGTAGCAAGAGTGGACATCCCTGTCTTGTTCCTGATCTTAGAGGAAATGCTTTCAGTTTTTCACCACTGAGAATGATGTTTGCTGTGGGTTTCTCGTATATGGCCATTATTATGTTGAGGTAGGTTCCCTCTATGCTCACTCTCTGGAGAGTTTTTATCATAAATAGGTATTGAATTTTGTCAAAAGATTTTTCTGAATCTATTGAGATGACCATATGGTTTTTATTCTTCAATTTGTTAATATGGTGTATCACATTGATTGATTTGCATATATTGAAGAATCTTTGCATCCCTGGGAAAATCCCACTTGATCATGGTGTATGATCCTTTTAATGTGTTGTTGGATTCTGTTTGCTAGTATTTTCTTGAGGATTTTTGCATCTATATTCATCAGTGATATTGGTCTGTAATTTTGTTTTTTTGTAGTATCCTTGTCTGGTTTTGGTATCAAGGTGAAGGTGGCCTCATAGAATGAGTTTGGGAGTGCTCCTTCCTCTGCAATGTTTTGGAAGAGTTTGGGAAAGATGGGTGTTAGCTCTTCTGTAAATGCCTGATAGAATTCACCTGTGTAGCCATCGGGTCCTGATTTTTTGTTTGTTGGAAGATTTTTAATCACAGTTTCAATTTCAGTGCTTGTGATTAGTCTGTTCATATTTTCTATTTCTTCCAGGTTCAGTCTTGGAAGGTTATACCTTTCTAAGAATTTGTCCATTTCTTCCAGGTTGTCCAATTTATTGGCAGAGTTTCTTGTAGTAGTCTCTTAGGATGCTTTGTATTTCTGCAGTGTCTGTGGTAACTTCTCCTTTTCCATTTCTGATTTTATTGATTTGAGTCCTCTCCCTCTTTTTCTTGATGAGTCTGGCTAATGGTTTATCAATTTGGTTTATCTTCTCAAAGAACCAGCGTTTGGTTTTATTGATCTTTGCTATTGTTTTCTTTGTTTCTATTTCATTTATATCTGCTCTCATCTTTATGATTTCTTTCCTTCTACTAACTTTGGGTTTTCTTTGCCCTTCTTTGTCTAGTTCCTTTAGGTGTGAGGTTAGATTGTTTATTTGAGATTTTTCTTGTTTCTTGAGGTCGGCTTGTATTGCTATAAACTTCCCTCTTAAAACTGCTTTTGCTGCATCCCATAGGTTCTGGATCATCGTATTTTCGTTGTAATTTGTGTCTAGGTATTTTTTGATTTCCTCTTTGATTTCTTCAGTGATCTCTTGGTTATTTAGTAACATATTGTTTAGCCTCCATGTTTTTGTGTTTTTTACATTTTTACCCCTCTAATTGATTTCTAATCTCTAGCATTGTGGTCCAAAAATATGCTTCATATGATTTCAATTTTCTTAAATTTACCAAGGTTTGATTTGTGACCCAAACCTATGTGATCTATCCTGGAGAATGTTCTGTGTGCACATGAGAAGAAAGTGTAATCTGCTGTTTTTGGATGGAATGTCCTATAAATATCAATTAAATCTATCTGGTCTATTGTGTCATTTAAAGCTTGTGTTTCCTTATTAATTTTCTGTTTGGATTATCTGTCCATTGGTGTAATTAAAGTGTTAAAGTTCCCCACTATTAATGTGTTACTGTAGACTTCCTCTTTTATAGCTGTTAGCAGTTGCCTTATGTATTGAGGTGCTCCTATGTTGGGTGGATAAATATTTACAATTGTTATGTCTTCTTCTTGCATTGATCCCTTGATCGTTAGGTAGTATCCTTCCTTTTCTCTTATAATATTGTTTATTTTAAAGTCTATTTTATCTGATATGAGTATTGCTACTCCAGCTTTCTTTTGATTTCCATTTGCATGGAATATCTTCTTCCATCCCCCACTTTCAGTCTGTATGTGTCCCTAGGTCTGAAATGGGTCTCTTGTAGACAGCATATATATGGGTCTTGTTTTTGTATCCATTCAGTGAGCCTGTGTCTTTTGGTTGGAGCATTTAATCCATTTACATTTAAGGTAATTATTGATATGTATGTTCCTATGACCATTTTCTTAATTGTTTTGGGTTTGTTTTTGTAGGTCCTTTTCTTCTCTTGTGTTTCCCACTTAGCAAAATTCTTTTAGCATTTATTGTAGAGCTGGTTTGGTGGTGCTGAATTCTCTTAGCTTTTGCTTGTCTGTAAAGCTTTTGATTTCTCCATCAATCTGAATGAGATCCTTGCTGGGTAGAGTAATCTTGATTGTAGGTTTTTCCCTTTCATCACTTTAAATATGTCCTGCTATTGTCTTCTGGCCTGCAGAATTTCTGCTGAAAGATCAGCTATTAAACTTATGGGGATTCCCTTGTATGTTATTTGTTATTTTTCCCTTGCTGCTTTTAATATTTTTTCTTTGTATTTAATTTTTGATTGTTTGATTAACGTGTCTTGGCATGTTTCTCCTTGGATTCTTTCTGTATGGTACTCTCTGTGCTTCCTGGACTTGATTGAGTATTTCCTTTCCCATGTTAGGGAAGTTTTCGACTATAATCTCTTCAAATATTTTCTCAGACCCTTGATTTTACTCTCTTCTTCTAGGAGCTGTATATTTCAAATGTTGGTGCATTTAATTTTGTCCCAGAGGTCTCTGAGACTGTCCTCAATTCTTTTCATTCTTTTTTCTTTATTCTGCTCTGTGGTAGTTATTTCCACTATTTTATCTTCCAGGTCACTTATCCATTCTTCTGCCTCAGTTTTTCTGCTGTTGATTCCTTCTAGAGAATTTTTAATTTCATTCACTGTGTTGTTCATCATTGTTTGTTTGCTCTTTAGTTCTTCTAGGTCCTTGTTAAAGGTTTCTTGTATTTTCTCCATTCTATTTCCAAGACTTCTGATCACCTTTACTGTCATTTCTCTAAGTTCTTTTTCAGATAGACTGCCTGTTTCCTCTTCATTTGTTTTGTCTGTTGGGTTTTTACCTTGTTCCTTCATTTGCTGCATATTTCTCTGTCTTCCCATTTTGCTTAACTTACTGTGTTTGCGGTCTCCTTTTCACAGGCTGCAGGTTCATAGTTCCCTTTGTTTTTGGTGTCTGCCCTCAGTGGATAATGTTGGTTCAGTGAGTTGTGTATGTAGGCTTATTGGTGGAGGGGACTGGTGCCTGTGTTCTGGTGGGTGAGGCTGGATCTTGTTGTTCTGGTGGGCAAGGCTGTGTCTAGTGGTGTATTTTGGGGTGTCTGTGAGCTTAGTATAATTTTAGGCAGCCTCTCTGCTAATGGGTGGTGTTTTGTTCCTGTCTTGCTAGTTGTTTGGCATGGGGAGTCCAGCACTGGAGTTTGCTGGTCATTGAGTGGAGCTGGGTCTTAGCCTTGAGATGGAGATCCCTGGGAGAGCTTTCACCATTTGATATTACATGGAGCTGGGAGGACTTTGGTGGACCCATGTCCTGAACTCGGCTCTCCCACCTCAGAGGCTCAGGCCTGACACCAGGCCAGAGCACCAAGACCGTGTCAGCCACAAGGCTCAGATAAAACGGAGAAAGATAGAAAGAAAAAGAAAAGAAAAGAATATAATATAATTAAAATTTTAGGGGCTTCCCTGGTGGCGCAGTGGTTGGGAGCCTGCCTGCCAATGCAGGGGACACGGGTTCGAGCCCTGGTCTGGGAGGATCCCACATGCCGTGGAGCAACTAGGCCCATGAGCCACAATTACTGAGCCTGTGCGTCTGGAGCCTGTGCTCCACAACAAGAGAGGCCAAGATAGTGAGAGTCCCGCGTACCGCGATGAAGAGTGGCCCCCACTTGCCGCAACTGGAGAAAGCCCTCACACAGAAACAAAGACCCAACACAGCCATAAATAAATAAATAAATAAAAATTTTAAAAAAAATGTATAATTAAAATTTTAAAATTATTAAAATAAAAAATTTTAAAGTAATTTTTAAAAAAGAGAGCAGCCAAACCAATAAACAAATACACCAATGATAACAAGCGCTAAAAACTATACTAAGTTAAACATAATAATCAGAAAGAAGTCAGTCTCAGACAGCAAACCCAAGCCTACCGTTACTCCCGAAGTCCACTGCCTTAATTTTGGAATGATTCGTTGTCTGTTCAGGTATTCTACAGATGCAGGTACATAAAGTTGATTGTGGAGATTTAATCCGCTGCTTCTGAGGCTGCTGGGAGAGATTTCCCTTTCTCTTCTCTGTTCGCACAGCTCCCGGGGTTCAGCTTTGGGTTTGGACCTGCCTCTGTGTGTAGGTCGCCTGAGGGCGTCTGTTCTTCGCTCAGACAGGACGGGGTTAAAGGAGCAGCTGCTTCGGGGGCTCTGGCTCACTCAGGCGGGGGGAGGGAGCGGTAAGGAGGAGGCGGGGCGTGCCTGCAGCGTCAGAGGCGTCGTGACGTTGCAGCAGCCCAAGGCGTGCCGTGCGTTCTCCCGGGGAAGTTGTCCCCGGATCACGGGAGCCTGGCCGTGGCGGGCTGCACAGGCTCCCGGGAGGGGCGGTGTGGAGAGTGACCTGTGCTCGCACACAGGCTTCTTGGTGGCGGCAGCAGCAGCCTTAGCGTCTCAGGCCCGTCTCTGGGGTCCGCGCTGACGGCCGCGGCTCGCGCCTGTCTCTGGAGCTCGTTTAGGCGGCGCTCTGAATCCCCTCTCCTCGCGCACCAGGAAACAAAGAGGTAAGAAAAAGTCTCTTGCCTCTTTGGCAGCTGCAGACTTTTCCCGGACTCCCTCCCGGCTCGCCGTGGCGCACTAACCCCTTCAGGCTGTGTGCACGCCACCAACCCCAGTCCTCTCCCTGCGATCCGACCGCAGCCAGAGCCTCAGCTCCCAGCCCCGCCCGCCCCGGTGGGGGAGCAGACAAGCCCCTCGGGCTGGTGAGTGCTGCTCGGCGCCGAGCCTCCGTGCGGGAATCTCTCCGCTTTGCCCTCCGCACCTCTGTGGCTGCGCTCTCCTCCGCGGCTCCGAAGCTCCCCCCTCTGCCACCCGCAGTCTCCGCCCGCGAAGGGCCTTCCTAGTGTGTGGGCACCTTTCCTCCTTCACAGCTCCCTCCCAGAAGTGTGGGTCCCAACCTTATTCTTTTGTCTCCTTTTTTTCTTTTTTCTTTTGCCCGACTCAGCTATGTGGGAATTTTCTTGCCTTTCGGAAAGTTTAAGGTCTTTTGCCAGCGTTCAGTAGGTGTTCTATAGGAGTTGTTCCACATGTAGATGTATTTTTTATGTATTTGTGGGGAGGAAGGTGATCACATCTTACTCTTCCACTATCTTGAAGGTCCCCCCAGTACTTAGAATCATTTAAAAATTTTCATGTATATCAGATTAAATATCCTGTTTCATATATCTATTTTCTAAGAAAAAGTAAAATGAAGATTATTGATGTTTCCTTTTACCTTGAGACTAATCTATAAATAAGAAAACTACACTCTGATTTCTTGTAGGAATCTTTTACTAAACTAAAGGAAGCTTTGTCAATGGAACTCTAAAGAAAAGAAAAACAAAATAATCCTTTTTTTTAAAAGTGTACAATTTTGAATTGTCTAATTCAAATAGTTAATGGTTTATTTTAATCTTGGCAGACTTGAGAGGGGACAATTTTAGGGAATACAACTTTGGTGAAAGAAGTCAAAAAATTTGCAGAATCTAAGTTTGATGATGACACAGAATCAAACTGATAAATGCTTTAGTTTATAATTGCTCTTGGTAAATTTCTTGTCTGTGGAATAAACAAGCGCATGTTAAATGGTGTGTCTTATTCTTTAAGCGCCTTGGTTTCAGTTGCTTTGAACAGTAGAATAAAAAATGGGTTTAAGAAACTGTGAAAATTGACTCGGGGGTACAATTTGATTCAAGACATATTTGACTAAAATTTTTCAATTTTCTCATCTAAGAATAAATAATACCCATCTGTATTAGTCAGTGTTCTACAGTGTATCAGAAACAACAGAAATGTTGCCAGGAGAGTTGTAGTTTGAGACCAAAGACAATCTGATGGCAGAATTCAAAGTTCAGAGGTCAGCAGTTTCTTACCCTGACAGGGATGATGTCCTCTCTTTCTTCATTAATTGTGAATTCTGTCAAAGCTTTTTATTTTTTTGAATCATAGTTTCAGAAACGCTCAGATTCCTTAATAAGCCATGTCTTTTCTCAAACAACTTTTCTGATTTCCCATTTATTGCAAGACGGTTTGAAATTACTACCTTTGTTTATGAACACCCTTGGCTCTTATTATTTTTTGCACAGACTTTGAATTGTTTGTTTGCTTCTCATGTCATATGGGAGTTCATTCCGTGTGCAGATAGTTTTGCTGTTTCTGGTATGAAAAAGCTCTATTCTGCTGCTTCTCTTTTGTCCCAAGTTCTCTGTTTCTCAGCTTTATTAATAGTTAATCTTCTAAAGTCCTCTGCTCACACTGTAGTTGTATTTGTTCTGGGTGGAGACCGACAGGGTGGAGGGTAGGGTAGCTCTGAGCAGCTCAGTTGGGCAACTTGAGAAAATGCGGTAAAGATGTTTTGGGTACCCTCTGCGCTAATTTTGGGTTCCCAACCCTCCAACTCCTGAAGACTGCTCCTCCCTTTTCCACTCCCCAGCCAGTGCCCCTCCTCCGCTTTAAGATCCTTCTACCTCTGAGAGGCTAATTTTTATTCAAGTGTTAGGTTACTTCTTAATTTCCATTATATATGAGGGCCATAGGAAGAGAGCAATATTCAGCCCAAAGAAATATGAGTTGAATACCCAGGAATGGATAAGGTATCCTTTCAACCATATTATATAGGTGATTACACGCTCTATTTGTCTGGGGGTCCTTAGAGAAGGTCTCACCATGAAGTAGATTGTGTTGGATTCCTGGTCAGCACACCAAATGTAACGGAAGCTCCTGGTTTCCCACTCTGATCCCCTTATCCTGCTGGCGTAGCCATCCTCCAGTTGCTTAACGTGTCAGCTGCGAAGGAATCACACCTGTACCCTTCTCAGGAGAATCCCCATCCAACAATTGAAGGCACCTAGCTTGAAAATTCCTGGGCAGTTATTCTCACTTCAGGGACAGCCCATGGCCATGGCCATGGCCATGGCCAATGGCAGACCGATACACAGGACAAAATCCCAGCCACTCAGCTAAAGCTGGAACTACAGTGGGTTACCATTCAGTCTCTTGAACTCCTCATGGGCTCAGCTTGAAGCTGGTTTCAGCTGAACCCACATCTTTGCATAGCCTCTACCCATCTTTACTCTGCTTCCTTCACCTCATAGGGTTCTCCCAAGAGCACGGCCTCAAAATCACTTGCACAAAAGCACACCCTTAGGCTCTGCTTCTAGGGGACATTACTGAAGGCCCTGAGCATATACTTAGGGAACCAGCAAAGCATGGGACCTAAAAGAGACGAGGGACATTTTTTGCAGAAAGAATTTGGTATTGCAAATTTTAGAAAATAACATTGCAGCACTCGCCATGAAGGAAATCAGAATTTTGACTTCTTTTTTAGAGTTTCATATTGTTTTTCTTTTGAATTACATCAGACAGGGCACCTCATCTCTTGAGTGCTTAGTTATCCTACACATCTTAACCAAGCACTGGTAGTAGGAAAGGGCATCTCTTGCACATTCCTATTTGTTTTCCATTCATTCAAAACCACATATCTCTGTGGATTCATGAAAGCAAAAACATAGATAAACTGTAGAATTCACAAATTTAACCATGTGCAAATCTCATAACTACAAATGAATCTTCCAAAAGAAGTGCATAGGTGAGTTGCTGGGCGGCAGCGCCTACTGTGGGGATTTGCACTTGGCCACTCTAGGAGCCAATTCTGGTCCAGAGAGATGTGGGAGGCTCTGATATATTCTGTATATGAAGGGAGCTCGACCACTTCCAGAACCCATTCACAACTGCGGGCTCATTTTGCTGGGCATCCTGTCTAGAAAACTTCCACAAAAACAGAGAAAACCCAAAGAGTTTTTCCTTCCATGGCAGCAGGCTTCGGATTGACCATGGAACTGTTCAAATTTAGGTGATCCTCTTATTAGATGGGCAATATCTCTTCAGTTTTTCACAACCCAGAACCATGTCTGTCTATGCTCACATCTCACTTTCTAAGGCAGCTAGATTCGCCCATGCAAGGCACATTCTGTCCATAAAATCGGCACCTTCCTTGTTGTTCTGCATCTTCTCTGGTTCTGCCCTGATTGGACGGTTCTACACCCCATCTCTGATCTGCCTCTGGACCTTCTCATTTGACATTGTTATTTGGGTTCACTTGGTTTTGATTCCTTGCTCCTCCTTTACTTACGCCTCTTCCCTGCCTCTTCACAGGAACTCCTGCAGATGGATAATCCATTTGGGCATCTTTCAGGTTAAGTGCACTTGACACCAGCCCATCCCTCAGGCGCCACTGCCTCACAGTGTCTTAGAAAATGTTCCCAGTGTGTCCCTTATGATAGAACAAGACAAACAGAACACAGGGGAAACCACCAAACAGGGAGGCAGCTTTCCACTGTCAAGCTTCCAAATAGATTAAGCTCTTAAATTCTACCACCTTTGCTCCAAGTACCGTGAGGTCCCAGTGGGGTGAAAGGTGAGCTGATTTCTTGAACCTCTCCGTTGACCTCATCTTGTCGACCAGGGTTTCTCACTAGGGGATTGCTAGCGTATAATCACTCCCCAGCCCACACCTCCGTCCATGTTGCAATTACTAGAGCTCTAGGAACAGGGTCAAAAATCTTTTTTTGACCATGACTGCATCTACTGCTTGCTGTCTTTCATTGCACACACACTATGGAACAGTTACTGTGCCAGATGCTTTCAGGGTCACCATTTTTAATCCTTACTGCTATGTGCAGGCTAGGTATTAGCTCCATCCTGCAAATGAAGTTGTGGTTTAGAGGGGTTCAAGTCAGATATTAAGTGATATATTTGGATATGAACCCACATGCGTCTGAGTTCCAAGCCTTTGTGCTATTACCTCCCTTTTTATTATCGTCTTCCAGCGGCTCACCTCAGCCTAGCAACTATCCATTTGCAGAGCCCCTTGTATTAGTTACCTATTGCTGCATAACAAGCTTAGTGGCTTCAAACAACGCACATTTATTATCTCAGTTTCCATGGGTCAGGAGCCTGACCATGACTTAGCTGGCTCCTTTGCTCAGGGTCTCAAAAACTGCAATCAAGGTGTCAGCTGGACTTCCTTCCTTTCTGGAGCTTGGTGTCCTCTTCCAACTGTTAGCAAAATTTATTTCCTTGCAGCTGCATGCCTGAGAGCCCTGGCTTCTTACTGCTGTTGGCTGGGGGGGGGGGGGTCCTAAAGGTCTCCCCTTTTATGTCCCAGGGACCCCCTCTCCTCTCCAGTGTGTTACCATGGAGTCTTACAAATGTAACACAACCAAAGGAGTGACAGCCCAACACCTTTGCTGTATTCTATTGGTTAGAGGCAACTCACAAGTCCCTCCCACACTCAAGGGGAGGGGATCCTACCAGGAGTAGATTATTGGGGGGTGATATTAGGGGTGTCTGCCAGACTCCTTTGCCAAAGTTCTCACAGGGCTGCTGAGGAAGGTTCGGGAAGCACGGCCCAGAGCAGGAGGGATGAAGTTTCTGCTGCAGCAGCTGGTCTCAGCTTCCATTTTCCTGCCCCAGTTAAGTGGGGAGGATATTATTTATCTACTTTGCTGGGGCAGGGTGACAATTTGGCCATAGAATGCTTTGATATCCGTGATGGAAGGTTCTTTATAAAGCCAAAGTACGTTTTTCCTCCAAAAGAAAAATAGAAAGAAGTCATCTGTTGCTAGGGAAACCACAACCTTTCCCTGTGCTTATTTAGAAAAGACACATATTCAAGACTCTTCTCTGTAGGAACAGAGATTGTGCTTTATGGTGGTGAGAATAAACAAAGAAAAAAATATTCCACTCAAAAAGAAAATCCATTATTTTGTGTCTTGCGGAAAATACTTTATTCTCGGGCGGTAGGGTGGGGTTCCATTCAAAATTCACCCCTTTTCCCCCTTGTTATTTATGTCTTGTTGGCATATGAAGCTTCATTTGAAGTCGTCAGGATCTTTGGGTCTGGGCAAGACTGGAGAAGCTGAAGGGATCCTGGACAAACCAGCAAACACCCGTTCCAGGAATGCCTGGTTAAAAGGCCACGGGACTCCCCCTCGCGCCCAGACAGTCAGAAAAGAGTCTCCAAGTATTTTAAATACTCTTAGTGCATCACCATACTCCTTGATTATTGCTAAACTATCACATTCTTGTTTAATTTTCGGGTGTCTGGAATTTGAGCTAAGCCCCGCCGCCTTAGACCTTGCGATCCGCGGCATCCCCTTTGGGGCAGGGCTGGGGCTGCCTCCTCCAGCGCCCGCCACTGGCTGCCTGAGCGATGCCTCCAGGCTGCCGGCCAGGCTGCCACCGCTCCCGGCCCAGAGGAACTACTAGCTAGAACCTCTGCAGTGATCTCCTGGGGATAATTTACCTGTAAAGTGGGGAGGAGAGGCAGGATGGGGCAAGGAGGAGATAAAAACTGGAGCGTTCTGACCTGCAGAAATACTATCACATAACGATGGTGGGTGTCTAGGAACAGGACCTTGCGTAGACTCAAAGAGTCAAAAATGAAGAGAAAAGGCATCTGAAAATGGAGGAGAATCTTATTTTGGATTGGCCTTGCGTGTATTCTCTATGGGACTAATTCTTCTGCTGATAGTTACTGTAGGGAAGCTATCCCAAAGGGGATTTTATGTCTTCTCTTCCTAGGGGAGGAACTGTGTGCTCTTGGAGACTTTCCTCACCTCCTCCCTCCAAAGGCCCCCATCATCCAGGGGCGGGGGAGAGGGGTGTGGACCCAGGAGCCAAATCATCCAAAACCCATCTGCTGGGCAAGCAGAGCACTGCAGAGGGTTAGCTGCGACTGAACTATAGATAGTCAACTAATAGGTGAACAGTGATTTTATTCCTTGCTTGTCTCAGACATCCCTTTCATATTTATCTTTGCTGTGAGTCAAGGCCTGGGCTGAGGGCACAATATTTTATTCATTATTGTGCTGACTACGTTAGGGCTTGTTAATTCAAGCTGTTGAGTTCTCTCTTGGAAAACTTCTCAAATGATTGCAACCATAGTTTAAACTAATCTTAATCGTAAAACAATAGAAATAAGTGTGGAATAAAAAATTCATTCCTCAGTTTAACATAAAGAGTTAAACGTAACTTTTAAATCAGTGGTTTTAATCATTATTTTGCCGTAGTCATTTGAATCATACTAAGAAAGAACTACTTGAACTAGATTTCTAATGATCAATAAGGTTTAAATTTCTACAGGAAACTTTTTACGGGGAAAAGACAGCCATTTTGAACTCTGCATCTGCCCACAAAGGAAACATTACAGGAGGCCAGATGTGCGAATGACTAGAAATTATATGGAATACTTTATCTAGGGAATATAAGAAGGATAAGGGTTTCAAAAAGCAAACATGCCATTGAATTCCCTAATTTTCAATTACTATACTAATAATTGAAGGATCAAACATTTTGGTTAGGAGCGAAAATGCTAATATTCTTCTAATTATAAGTTACGGGCAGCACAATATGTTGTTAATAGCACTAGATACTTTGTTGGTATTCTGTAGTAAAAGAAAAAAGCATTAAATCCAGTGAGTGGACAGGTTCCTTACCAATCAGGCATAGCTTTTTTAAGCTCTTCTTCAAAAGTGAAGCTCACAGGCTACTCAAAAAATATGTGACTATATTCTCTGCCTCGGGTTTCTATGTTGCTGGTAGATAAAAGCATTCAGGAAGGTAAATGAAATGGTCAAGAAGAGAAAGAATAATTGGAAACACTTAACTGTGGTTAGCTTGTTCTGCCTGAATATAAGAGTATCATGGCTTACAGTGGCAAATTCACCAACCAAATTTATTTCTTGGTAGTCCATCTAACTGCTATTTTAGATTGATTCGCAGCCTACCTAACACTCAGGGAGAGGTAATTTCCTAAACTGGAAAAGAGAACTGAAGATTAAATATATTTCTAGAAAATAATTCAAGAAAAAATTTGCTAAGTTTGAGAAAAACATGTCTTTTAACATCAAATTAAGCCTAATTTCAGACCACACAAAAATATTTTTCTTCTTTTAAAAAACTGCTGGAAATTGAAATAACCATCAAATTATTTAGAAATCACTTAATTACCTTGAATCAGATATCAAGCCATGGACTTGGTCTGCAAAGTTACTGATTACAGGACTTAGAATTAAGATTCATCAAATGAGGTTATTAGCCAGCCCATTCTAAAAGTCAGTAATTGTGTTCTTTTTCAACCTTCTCCATATACTCTGTTGCCTGTGAAGTTGGCCTGAACATATTTTCAATGGGAATTGACAATTGAAATGGCAGAGAAGTTTCAAATACGTGTTTAGAGAATCTCCTAATCTTTCTCATCAGACAGATAATTTCCTGTGACTTGTCAGTAAACAGTGGAGTGATGTAATTACAGACTCATTGTCTCTACCTTGTTTTGCTCTGTGGAAGGTGGGCAGACATGACATCAGATTTGTATTTTTCAAATCCCACATTTACTTTGTATAAATACAAATGCAGGTATAATATTATATCATTGAAAGGGACCTTAGCAATCAAAAAATCCTAGATCTGAGACCTTGAGAGGTTAAAGTGATTTGTCTCAAGTCATGAAGACAGATAGTATCAGAGCTGAGATAGAACTGAAGATTTCCTGGTTCTTAGCCCAGTGCGTTCACAACCCACTACTGAGGCATCAGGATTTGTTTTAATTGTGTGAAGTAAATATAAAAGTACTACACTGTGATTTTCAGAACTCTTTGTGGACCTCCATAGGATGTGTTTTCCAAATGATTTTGGAAGCTTAAGTTAACACCTGCTGCTTTTAAATAAATGAAAACATTTTTATTCTTTATACATTTTCCTTGCTTCCACTGCATGTGCCAAACAACAGTACACAAGCTGTCAGTATCTCCGTTACAAAATCCACAATAGAAATTGGTTTAGAAATTCTTTTTTTTTTTTAACATCTTTGTTGGAATATAATTGCTCTACAATGTGTGTTAGTTTCTGGTGTATAACAAAGTGATTCAGCTATATGTATACATATATCCCTATATCTCCTCCCTCTTGCGTCTCCCTCCCATCCTCCCTATCCCGCCCCTCTAGGTGGTCACAAAGCACCCAGCTGATCTCCCTGTGCTGTGCAGCTGCTTCCCACTAGCTATCTATTTTACTTATGGTAGTGTCTATATGTCAATGCTTCTCTCTCACTTCGTCACAGCTTACCTTTCCCCCTCCCCGTGTCCTCAAGTGCATTCTCTACGTCTGTGTCTTTATTCCTGTCCTGCCCCTAGGAAGCAACATAAATGTCCATCGACAGATGAATGGGTAAAAAAGATGTAGCACATATATACAATGGAATGAAAAGTTCTCTAGAAGGGATCAATAGCAGAATAACTGAGGCAGAAGAACGGAGAAGTGACCTGGAAGATAAAATAGTGGAAATAACTACTGCAGAGCAGAATAAAGAAAAAAGAATGAGAAGAACTGAGGACAGTCTCAGAGACCTCTGGGACAATATTAAACACACCAACATTTGAATTATAGGGGTCCCAGAAGAAGAAGAGAAAAAGAAAGGGACTGAGAAAATATTTGAAGAGATTATACTTGAAAACTTCCCTAATATGGGTAAGGAGATAGTTAATCAAGTCCAGGAAGCACAGAGAGTCCCATACAGGATAAATCCAAGGAGAAACACGCCAAGACACATATTAATCAAACTCTCAAAAGTTAACTACAAAGAAAAAATATTAAAGCAGCAAGGGAAAAACAACAAAAAACATACAAGGGAATCCCCATAAGGTTAACAGCTGATCTTTCAGCAGAAAGCTCTGCCAGCCAGAAGGGAGTGGCAGCCCATATTTAAAGTGATGAAAGGGAAAAACCTACAACCAAGATTACTTTTCTTTATCCCTGATTTTAAGAGATTTGTTTATGATGTGTCTTGATGTAACTTTTTTTTCATATAACTTGTGCTTGAGGTTTGTTTAGGTTACTGGATCTGAGAGCTTACAATTTTTATCGAATTTGGGAAGATTTCAGCCATTATTTCTTCCATGTTTTTCCATCTCCCCCCATTCAAATTTCACAGCTCATTTCTTTCTCATTCCATATTTCATGCCACAGTTCATTTTTTTTCTTAGTCTTATTTCTTTCCATGTTTCATTTTGGATAGTTTCTACTGCAATGTCTTCATAATAATTAATCATTTCTTATACAGTGTTTAATCTACTATTAATCTCATCAAGTGTATTTTTCTTCACCTACATTTTTTTTTTTTTACAGAAGTTTGATCTGGGTCTTTCAACTCTTTTCCATGTTTTCCATGTCTCTTATCATGCTCATGTTTTCCTCAACCTTCTTGAACATATGGAGTATATTTATAATAGCTGCTTCAGCATCCTTGTCTACTAAGCCTATCATATGTATCATTTTTATGTGTCCTACAAAAAAATGCAATATACAATGAGTACATAAACTATAGTAGATTGCATTTTTTCTGCTTCTTTGCATATCTGTTATTTTCTATTTGTATGCTAAACTAGATGTTGCAAATTTTACCTTGTTGGGTGCCCGAGTTTTTATTTTGTATTTCTTAAATATACTTTGGCTTTGTTCTGGGGTGAAACAAAGTTATTTGGAAGCAGTATGACCCTTTCAAGGCTTACTTATAAGCTCTGTTAGATGACCCAGGACAGTCTTTAGTCTTGGGCTTACAGCGGCACCACATTCTTCAGAAGATTCTATGTGATGCTTCATGTGTTAGAAAGTCTACACACTCAGCTGGTTAGAACATGAACTATTCCTGGTTCTTTTTAAGCTCTGGGGATTTCTACTCCTTCAAAGTAGCTCTCTCCCCAGACTTTTTGGTTTTTTCATGGCATGCACAGATCAGGTGAAGCCTCAAGGAAGACCCTACGCATACCTCCACATCTGTGTCTGGGCAGCCCTCTCCTCTTCAGTTCTCTGCCTCAACAATTCTGGCCATCGTGGTCTTCCTGAACCCTGCACTCTGTCTTCTCAGCTCAAGGAAACCAATGGGCTCGATTTGTGTTCCCCCTCCCTGCACTGCAGCTTGAGAACCTCTCTAGGCAGTAAACCCAGACATTTTTAGGGCTCACCTTTCTTCCTTCTTTCCTCTCAACACTGCTTGTTGTACAATGTTGGAAAGCTGTTGTTTCATGTATTTTGTCTAGCCTTTTAGTATTTTAGGTGGGAGGAGGCAAATCTATTTCCTGTTACTCCTTAATGGATGAAAGTAGAAATTCTGGGGCAGAGGTTTTAATGGCATGTGGGAGGAGATTTTCCTGTGATATGATTTTATATCTAGGACACAAAATAAGATTGTACAGTAATGCAATTTCCTTCAAAAGTAAAATTAATTTTAATATGTTTTTCAAATATATTCTTTGCTCTCATATCTTATGGGAATTGTTACAAAGATAATAACTGGCAATTATTTGCCTCATTAAGTAATGCTAATTTTCTGTTTAGCATTTTCTTATAGTATTTATTAGTTGAAGAATTGACTATAATGTGTTATTTTTTTCTTTTCATATTTTTAATTCCATAAGTTAAAAGTGTTTTAATTAAATTGTATTTTTTCTATTAGTAACTTTCCTTTAAGTGCTATTCATATTCCTTATATTTTAAACCACTAAAATGATTGATTTGTCATTTAGTTGACAGTATATAGTTATATTCTCTAAACAAGATGCTTGGATCTATGTGTAACCATATGTAATCCTAAATTTCTCCAGGAGTACTAGGTTTGGGGCACAAGTGAAATTACATTTATTTTCTGAATCGTCAGAATTCTGATGATTCTCAACAATACCCTTCATAGTCAAGCAGTGTCTCAAAGCATTTCTCAGCTATTTCTGGGAAGCCCCAAAGGCATGTCTCATATATGCCTATAAACCAGTCTTATGCCAGTGAGTCACCTGCAGTTCGTCATATAGCATCCAGCATTTTTGACACCCACTGTGCATAAACTCACTCCACAAACCCTCTGACAAGGTGGATGGCACTCATGGTGAAAACATCACAGTTCTTGCCAAGGACATTAGCTCATGACTGCTACAGTGATCATGTCCTGCTGGTTTCTGTGCAGAGGCAGGGAGAATATGCTTGGGTTTCTCCCAAGGTCTCTCTTAAAATAGGTTAATTTCTGGCATTCATTCTTCACATAGAATTTCATCAAATATTTTATGAATATAGTTCCATCAGCTTCTAGCCTTTACTTTTCTAATCAATATGATTCAAACTGGTCTGAAGGAGGCTAATGGGTAACAGATATAATAAATTCTTTTAACTATCCTTTTTCCTTTCTCCTTCAGTAAACCTGACCTAACCAAGCTACTTCCTCCTTCTGTATTATTACAAAATAATCCCCTCCACGTGTATTAAAGTATACAAATTATGCACTGAAACAGGATGGGTACTATTCCCACCAAACAAGTCAAATTGCCCAGGTACTTTTAGAAAATTGATTCCAGAGAAGCTTTGAACACATACATTATAAAATGTCCAGTCTCTAATAAACCATGCATAATTAACTCTATTCATATACATCAATAAATGGGCCATTTCCTACATCTACACTGTGCAGTTTGCTTATTTTCCTGAATAAATAATGATTGATTATTGAGTGCTTTACATGTATTAACCTATCTAATCCTCACAACAACCTTACACATTAACACATTTATATTTCCATCTTACAACTTGCCCAAGTTTCCATAACTAGGAAGTGGAGGAGCTGAAATCAGAACTGTGTTAGTCTTGTTAGTCTTACTATGGCTATTTTGTCCCTTTTAAAGAAAAGTAGACTCTAGAACAATTTAAGTTGATTATCATTTTGATTCCACTTTGAATGCTTATATATAAATTTCTTATGTACTTTTATTTTCTGATTTTCCTTTAAAACATTATACTTCTCAAAATTGTCAGATTGTGGATGGAGATACATAAACCAAATACCTGGATGAAAACTGAATATTTAGTCAAACAACTGGTTATTTCTAAGTATTTTATACTGATTAGATAAGTGATTACATTATTCTTTTATTTTTAGACCTTTCATATATTGTCCTATATATATACACAAGTATATACACACGTATTTCCTGACAATGCTGTATTTGGGTATTAATCTATTTTACTTGAAGATTATAAAAATAATATTTTTGTGTGTGGGTGTAGTGTATTGGTATCTTTTTTAAATTCAAAGTGACATAGACATACATCTGCTTGAGTTAAGATTACTCTAGTGTGCCTAACTCTGGAATAGAATAATGAACCAGGCAAATTTTTTTTTAATCCAAATACATTACTAATCCAATTTCAATTAAATGTCTTGTTTAAAACAAATGATCCATCTACAGGTTTCCCACGCTTTCTGAAAGTAGAGAGTTCCTATGAAACCTTTGGTAAGTTGAAATCGAATAAAGAGAAGGACACATGCCACTAACGGATGCACAAAATAAATTGAGAAAAAGCAGATATGCAGCCAAACACAGCTCAAAGCTATGGCGGCTAGATGCTTGATGCTGAGTGTAGCTCCTGGGAAGGAGCTTGGTGGCGTCACTCTCCCTGCTCGGGCTGCGAGCTGCCTCTATAATGGCTCAGCTCACTGCAGAGCAAACGCTGAACACTATTTTTGTTTACCTTTATTCTTAAAAGTGAAAATCTCCTTCGGATTTTTATTCAGTTAACAAAAACAGGTACTAATGTAAGCCTTTCAAAAAAACGAAATGCCAAAGTGAACTTTGGAAAACTGGGGGATACCTGGAACACATTGTAATGTCAATAAATTGGAATTAAAAGGGTGGATCAAGAAGGGATGTGAGAGCATTCTGCATTTTATTGAGCTATGAGCACAACTGGTGCCCAGGGGTCAGGGCCAGCTGTGAAAAGATGATTTCATGTGAAGTTCTATAAACTTACCTGGGAAGTGGACTCAGCCAAGAATATTGTCCGCAACTATCATATGATATCCTCAGTTTAGGCAACTCTCTATAGAAGGGGCTATTTGAACTCAGGTTCTTCTGCTACCAAACAGCTAGTTGTTCCCTCGTGTTAATACACTGGTGTGCAGTCACGGAGGCAGTGGGAGAAGGGGTGGTCAGGGAGAGGTGGGCAGTTCAGATCTGAGTGCGAGGGTGTTGCCGTGTGAGGCTTGGAGACGCTGTGTCTGCCGTGGTGGGACGGTTAGAAGAAGGGCTGCAGACAAAGGACAAAAAGGGGAGCAGAGATGATGCTTGTTTCAATATTTCACCACACAAACTCTGTTCTCAGCTGAATTCCAGGAGGTCCGTGCTGTAAGCCACATCTTTAGCTACCTTAGGTATTTTCACATACCCTAAACCCAAACAATGTTTCTCTTGCCCCTGAATTTCCCTGATAGTCATTTACTTTTTTGCTACCCTCTTTAATTCTTTGTTGATTGATGTTTAGATTTAAAATCTTTGTTTTTTTAGCTCCCCAGTAGGAAATGGATGAATCCCCATCTTGAAATATCATTTATGCCAAGATTTCTTTTCAGGTCAGTTCATTAAATAGCCACCAAGTGTTAATGATTAAGTTATTTTGCACATTTGAAAAATGAGTATTATATACACGAACTATACTGAAGCAGCTGAGAAATGGCTTCTATACAGTCTTTTGCAACTGACATTGACCAACACTAGAATAATCTTTGTATCAGAGGCTAGTTTGAGGAATTTGCTTTGTCTTGTCCTGTGCATGGAACAGGGTCATCTACACAGTGTGTGAACAAGTTAAATGCCACCATTAAAGTGGACTTTCAGAAGGGTCAGGCTTCCTGCCCTGCAAGGCTGTTAGCTGTGCAATTCTTTATATAGGCTTAACGCTAATTTTCCTTATAACTTATTGAATACATTTAAGCATAGTACTGAATATATGCATTCCAGTCCTTTTTTTTCTTTGATACTTCCATTCTTAAGGCGTTTGACGATTCAGGGTAAGGTACATGTGAGTTTATGTTTATAATTTTTTATGATTATAAGAAAATTAAGTGATTTCTTATGATAAGTTGAATGGATACTTGTCTTTATTCAAGTCATGAGGGCTTTTGTCCTTGTATAATACATAATAAATATATAACTGATATCAATCACAACATACCCCTACCCATACGTGGTACCAATAGATGTGTACCATGTGTGGAGGCATGAGGATGTGCCCCTGTGAGCCCCTTCAAAAGAGAGCAGCCAGCTGAGAGCCTCCTGTGGTCAACCCCTTCAGCTCCTCCACATTGTTTGAGTCAAGGTCACACTATTTTTGAGGTGAGCCACTCAATGATCAAGCAAGTCTGTGGAACCAGAGCTTAACCATCTCCACCCCAATGGGATCCTTTACAGGGGTAACCTCTGCTCCGGTGCCCCCCTTGGGGAAGCAGGGACTCCGTCAGATCTGTACTGCTGTATCACGGCTCCCTGGACTGATCCTGCTTCTGCTCTTTTGCTTTCAGGTGTCACTCCCTAAGGAACTTTCTGTACTCCTAACTCTATCTCAACATCTGCTTCCTGAAGTCAGACTGCAACTGCCATAGTAGAGTATAAAGTTCACCTTCCACTTTTGCTTTTCATTCTGATCTCCAACTTCTCACTAGAAATGTAGGGATTAAAGAGAAGATGTATACTCTTGCCTCCTTTATCAAAGATAAGGTGACCATATGTCCGTGGGTTTATCTCTGGGCTTTCTATCCTGTTCCATTGATCTATATTTCTGTTTATGTGCCAGTACCATACTGTCTTGATTACTGTAGCTTTGTAGTATAGTCTAAAGTCAAGGAGCCTGATTCCTCCAGCTCCGTTTTTCTTTCTCAAGATTGCTTTGGCTAGTCAGGGTCTTTTGTGTTTCCATACAAATTGTGAAATATTTTCTTCTAGTTCAGTGAAATATGCCATTGGTAGTTTGAAAGGGATTACACTGAATCTGTAGATTGCTTTGGGTAGTATAGTCATTTTCACAATGTTGATTTCTCAAGATTTTCTTTCTCAAGATTGCTTTGGCTATTCGGGGTCTTTAGTGTTTCCATACAAATTGTGAAATTTTTTGTTCTAGTTCTGTGAAAAATGCCATTGGTAGTTTGAAAGGGATTACACTGAATCTGTAGATTGCTTTGGGTAGTAAAGTCATTTTCACAATGTTGATTCTTCCAATCCAAGAACATGATATATCTCTCCATCTGTTTGTACCTTCTTTAATTTATTTCATCAGTGTCATAGTTTTCTGCATACAGGTCTTTTGTCTCCTTAAGTAGGTTTATTCCTAGGTATTTTATTCTTTTTATTGCAATGGTAAGTGGGAGTGTTTCCTTAATTTATCTTTCAGATTTTTCATCATTAGTGTATAGGAATACAAGAGATTTCTGTGCATTAATTTTGTATCCTGCTACTTTACCAAATTCGTTGATTAGCTCTAGTAGTTTTCTGGTAGCATCTTTACGATTCTCTATGTATACTATCATGTCATCTGCAAACACTGACAGTTTTACTTTTTCTTCTCAAATTTGGATTGGTTTTATTTCTTTTTCTTCACTGATTGCTGTGGCTAAAACTTCCAAAACGATGTTGAATAACAGTGGTGAGAGTGGACAACCTTGTCTTGTTCCTGATCTTAGTGGAAATGGTTTCAGTTTTTCACCATTGAGAACGATATTGGCTGTGGGTTTGTCATATGTGGCCTTTATTATGTTGAGGTAAGTTCCCTCTTTGCCCACTTTCTGGAGAGTTTTTATCATGCAATGGAGAAAAAACAGCCTCTTCGGTAAGTGGTGCTGGGAAAACTGGACATCTACATGTAAAAGAATGAAATTAGAACACTCCCTAACACCATACACAAAAATAAACTCAAAATGGATTAAAGACATAAATGTAAGGCCAGGCACTATAAAACTTAGAGGAAAACATAGGCAGAACACTCTATGACATAAATCACAGCAAGATCCTTTTTGACCCACCTCCTAAAGAAATGGAAATAAAAACAAAAATAAACAAATGGGACCTCATGAAACTTAAAAGCTTTTGCACAGCAAAGGAAACCATAAACAAGACAAAAAGACAAGCCTCAGAATGGGAGAAAATATTTGCAAATGAAGCAACTGACAAAGGATTAATCTCCAAAATTTACAAGCAGCTCATGCAGCTCAATATCAAGAAAACAAACAACCCAATCCAAAAATGGGCAGAAGACCTAAATAGACATTTCTCCGAAGAAGATATACAGATTGCCAGAAAACACATGAAAGGATGCTCAACATCACTAATCATGAGAGAAATGCAAATCAAAATTACAATGAGGTATCCCCTCACACCGGTCAGAATGGCCATCACCAAAAAATCTACAAACAATAAATGCTGGAGAGAGTGGGGAGAAAAGGGAACCCTATTGCACTGTTGGTGGGAGTGTAAATTGATACAGCCACTACGGATAACAGTATGGAGGTTCCTTAAAAAACTAAAACTAGAACTACCATATGACCCAGCAATCCCACTACTGGGCATATACCCTGAGAAAACCATAATTCAAAAAGAGTCAGGTACCACAATGTTCATTGAAGCACTATTTACAATAGTCAGGACATGGAAGCAACCTAAGTGTCCATCAACAGATGAATGGATAAAGAAGATGTGGCACATATATACAATGGAATATTACTCAGCCATAAAAATAAATGAAATTGAGTTATTTGTAGTGAGGTAGATGGACCTAGAGTCTGTCATACAGAGTGAAGTAAGTCAGAAAGAGAAAAACAAATACCGTATGCTAACACATATATATGGAATCTTAAAAAAAAAAAAAAAGGTTCTGAAGGACCTAAGGACAGCACAAGAATAAAGACGCAGACATAGAGAATGGACTTGAGGACACGGGGAGGGGGAAGGGTTAGCTAGGACGAAGTAAGAGAGTGACATTGACATATATACACTACCAAATGTAGAATAGATAGCTAGTGGGAAGCAACTGCATAGCACAGGGAGATCAGCTCGGTGCTTTGTGACCCCCTCAAGGGGTGGGATAGGGAGGGTGGGAGGGAGACGCAAGAGGGAGGGGATATGAGGATATATGTATACGTATAGCTGATTCACTTTGTTATACAGCAGAAACTAACACAACAATGTAAAGCAATTATACTCCAATAAAAATGTTAAACACACACACACACACACAAAATTACATTGCACATCTGCTTACATAAATAAATAAAGAGACGATGTAGTGTATTTCAGTCTTCTTTGGGGAACTGCTATTATTTTCTATCCTCCTTGGGCCTCCTGGTTGTGTGAGGGAGTGAAACCAGTTTTTATAAATACACCTTTCCTTTCTTGGACTAAATTACTGTGATGCAAAATGAGGGTGGAAATTTTCAGACCATTAAACTTAAATTTAAGCATGATCTTATCCTTTTCATTAAAAAGAAAAATCCAGCCTACATTTCCACCTTGATAAAATAGACTGCTGACTCCTAATTGGTCATTTTAATAAAAGAAAGTGACTTGTAATCATATAAGCTTCAGCTATTAAAAATGTTGTTTCAGTAACTCTTATACGTGCCTGCTCTAATGAACTCTTCTAGTTCTCTATGTGCTAAGACGTTCATTTGGGTCTTTTAAAGTCAATTCTATGAACCTTTAAATATGCAAAATGATGTTAGTACCCTATCCTAAGGCTTCTAAAGTTTAAACTAGGGCTGAAATGCTTTTCATTAAGTTAATTGGCTCACATGTGAAGTTTATAATTACCAAGTACATGCAGTATAGAGGCGAAAATAGATAAAATGCTGCTTTTATAGAAAAAGATAAAGCTATTTACAGCTTCAGTTGGCTAACTGTTGAGATAGTAAATAAATAAAGCAGCAAAAGACTCAGGAAATACTCTCCTTCCTGGAATATTTTTGCTCTCTAGTTTTCTAAAACAGTTATGGAATTTCCACCATAACAATTTTAAAAGGCTGGATTTGAAATCAGGATATCTGCATTTATACCACAGCCCTGCTACTCACCTTCTGTGCAAAAAATAGTATCATTTAACTTCCCTTAGATTTGTTGTTGTTGTTGTTTTTGGTCTATAAAAAACTTCAGAAGATTGTTGTGATCACCAAATGGGAAGATGTAAATGAAAACACTTTTCAAGCCTAGCAAGATTTATGCTCGTATCAAATATTATTATTTTTTCTATATTATCAAATCTAGAAAACAGATCCAGCTTATTCTGAGAAAAGTTACTAGGTGTTTTGTAAGGAAAATGGGTAAAGTTGATATTACTATCAAGACACCATTATTACTTTACCACAAACAGCTTGGGAAGCTTTAAAAGATGTAGAGTGACTGTGTCTAAAATCTACCACTTTGTACACATTGCACCCTGTCTGTCACGGAGTGTGCAATCAGACGCTCGTCTTTGTGCTATATTCATTTGCTAAGTGACTGTGTGTCTCTGAATTTGAAATATATATACGTATATATATATATGCATGTATTTGTTAAGAACTTTTGAGTTTTTATATAATGTACTCTTGCTCATATAGTCATACACACGTAAACTCTAGTCTTCCTTCTCCTTTTAATCTTCCTTTTTTGTTATATTTTTAGTTAAGGAATACTACTTGTATTGAGTCATATTTGGCCATAAGTGTAAAATTATACAGCCAGAAGCCCCTTTCATGGCATGACTTGAACCACCATCATTCTCTTCCAGAAGGACTGCCTTTCCCCTTAACTATCCCTCTGCGTCCTGGAGCTCCTCTCCAGAGATGTCTGCAACGAACACGGGCTACCTGCAGTTGGGGAACCTCAGAGATCAGAGACCGCTCTGTGTCCCATGGTCTCTGCCTGGCCCAGCAAATGCTTGTTTACCAAACATTTGCTTCTCCACGTGAGTTGCCTTCCTCCCCTCTGAAGTCCACAGCCACTCTCCCAACCACGGCTTTTATGTCATTAGCTGAAGCTCGTATTTAAAGTGAGGTCTTTGCACATTGGCTTGAGTTACTCATTTTTCCGGGGTCTCTCCCATATCCACGTTATTAAACTCTTACTTGATTTTTCTCCCATTTATCTGTCTCATGTCAATTCAAGTCTTAGACCAGCCAGAACAACCTAGAAGGGTAGAGAAAAATTTCTTCCTCCCCGATCCTTTGAAAGCAGCTCTTTTACCCCTTTCCTGTTTGCCTGCTTCTTTTCCCCTCTAACCTTGAAAGAACCTAATTGTAGGAGTGAACCACTAGGCAATTTAACCTAACTCCTGACTTATGCTCTCCTGAATGCACACCATGTCTTGTCTAACCTGTTGATTATTTTCCTAGATAAAAAAGAGGTAAGAATGAAGAGTTAAGCAGTTAAGAAATGAGTAGCTCTCTACCCCAAACAGCACTCTTAGCAATCCTGCAGGCAGATCACACAGGTAGGATAACATCTGAAGGGAGAGGGTCTGCACTCAATGGAGAATGATGCAGAACCCAACCTCCTGCCTCGATGACTCACTGAAATTCTTCCCCCACTTTTTCCCTTTAAAAACTGTCATGGTTGAGCAGAATCTTTGGAGTTGGTCTCCGGACATGAGTCCATCTTCTTCCCAGATTGCTGGTAATTAAAGCACCTTTCCTTTCTATTGACACTTGCCTCTCAAGTTATCATTTTTTGAATGGCAAGCAGCTGAACCTGAGTTCGGTAACAACTTTATTAAAATTTCAAACATTACACAAGCTTGACATAAAATGCAATCTTTCCTTCCTCCTTCCTCCCTCCAACATTTCCATTAACACTCCTCAGAAGTAGCAACTTTTAACAGTTTGTTGTGTGTCCTTTCAGAGTGTATGTGTCTGTGTGTGTGTGTGTAATACTGTTCTGGTCAGGATGCTATAACAAACTACCATAGGCTGAGTACATTAAAAGACAGATATTTAAGACATTTATTTTTCATGGTTCTGGAGATTCTGAAGTGTAAGATCAAGATGCCAGCCATCCTGATTCCTGGCAAAGATTGTCTTCCTGCCTTGTAGACAGCTGCCTCTCACTGTGTCCCTAATTAGTGGAGAGAGAGCAATCTCTCCCTTCCTTTAATAAAGTCACAAATCCCATCATGAGGGATCACCCTCATCATCTCATTTTGCCCTAACGACATTCTAAATGTTTCCATCTCCAAATATCATCTCATTGGGAGTTGAGACTTTGACATTTGAATTTTGGGAGGAACACAGTTGAGTCCAAAGCGTATGTATCTACACACACACACACACACACATTTAAATATATATGTGTATATATATAAGACAATTTGAATCATATGAAAAGAATTGTAAAGTTTTTCACTGGAGTAATTTTTAAAATAGATTTCTGTTTTACAGAAATTTTAGTTTCAGAGCAAGATTGAGTGGGAGGTGAAGAGATTCCCCGTATACTTCCGTGCTCCCACACAGGCATAGCCCCTTCCATTGTCAACATCTTTTACTAGAGTGGTACACTGATTACAGTTGATTAACTTACACTGACATATCATTATCACCCAGAGTCCATAGTTTAAATGGGGTTCACTCTTGGTTTTGTACATTCTATGGGTTTGGACAAACTTATAATGACATGTGTTTACCATTATAGTATCATACAGAGTATTTCAAATGCCCTGAAATCCCTCTGTGTTTTGTTTATTTATTCCTCCCTCTCCCCTAACACCTGGCAACCAATAATCTTTTAACTGTCTCCACACTTTTGCTTTCCAGAGTGTCATATATTTGGAATCATACAGTATATAGCTTTCTCAGATTGGCTTTTTTCACTTAGTAATATGCATTTGAGATTTCCCCATGTCTTTTCATGTCTCGATAACTCATTTCTTTTTAGGACTGAATAATATTCCATTGTCCAGATGTACTGCAATTTATTTTTATTCATTCACCTACTGAAGAACATCTTTGTTGCTTCCAAGTTCTGGCAATTATGAATCAAGCTGCTATAAACATCATTAATGTGCAGGATTTTGTGTCAACCTAAGTTTTCAATTCCTTTGGGTAAATCCAAAAGAGTGAAATTTCTGGATTATATGGTAATAGGTAATAGTGTGTGTAGTTTTATAAGAAATCACCAAACTTTCTTCCAAAGTGGTTGTACCATTTTACATTCCCACCAGAAATGAATGGCAGTTACCGTTGCTCCACACCCTCGCCAGCTGTCAGTGTTTGATGTTGTCAGTGTTCTGATTTTGCACATTCTAATCGTTGTATAGTGCTATCTCATTGTTTTAATTTTAATTTCCCTGATGACATTTGATGTGGATCATCTTTTCTTGTGCTTATTTGTCACCTGTTCAGTTATTTTGCCCATTTTTAAATTGGGTTGTTTGTCGTCTTATTGTTAAGGTTTAACAGTTCTTTCTATATTTTGGATAAGTTCTTTATCAGATATGTCTTGCAAATATTTTCTCCCAATATGTTGTTTGTTTTGTTTTTCTCTTGACAATGTCTTTCACAGAATGTAATTTTTTAAATTTTAATAAAGTCCAGCTCATCAATTCTTTCTTTCATGGATATTATGCCTTTGGTGTTGTATCTAAAAAGTCATTGCCATACCCAAGTTTATTTCAGTTTTTCTCTTATATTATCTTCTAAGAATTTTGCAGTTTTGTATTTTGCATTCAGGTCTGTGATTCACTTTAAGTTAATTTTTTTTGAAGGGTAGAAGGTCTATGTTTATATACTTTTTTTTTTTTTTGCATGCACATATCCAGTTCCAGCACTGTTTGTTGAAATGACCAAGTTTTATCCATTGTGTTGCCGTTGTCTTTGTCAAAGATCAGTTGACTATATTTATGTGTGTCTACTTCTGGACTCTCCATTCTGTTCTACTGCATTTTTTCACCAGTACCACACCCTGTGGATTACTATAATTTTACAATAAGTCTTGAAGTTAAGTAATATCAGTCCTCTAACTTTGTTCTTCTCTTTCAGTATTGTGTTGACTATTCTGGGTCTTTCGCCTCTCCATATAAATTTTAAAATCAGTTTGTTGATATCCACAAAATAACTTGCCGGGATTTGACTGAGACTGCTTTGAATCTATACATCAGTAGTTGGGAAGAACTAACATCTTAACAGTATTCAGTCTTCCTATGAAAGAACATGGAATATCTCTCCATTTACTTAGTTTTCCTTTTATTTATTTCATCAGAGTTTTGTAAATTTCTTCATATAGATCTTGTACATATTTTGTTATATTTATACTTAATATTTCATTTTTAGGGACGCATTTGACTAATTTTAACTTGAGTAATTTTCATTGTGTAAATAATGCAATAACAACATTAAGAAATTCAGAAAACCAAAACACTAAAATAATGTTACCCATATGGTTTTGTTTATTAATACTCTCTTCCAGTTCTTTCCCATATGAATATCTACTTTGCATAGTTATAATTGTATTGCGCACACACTTTTGAATCCCATGCTTAAAAATTGACATTGATGTAAATATTTTCCTTGTGACTATGTGGTCTTAATAATTAGCCTTGTCAAAAATTGCAAGTATGTATATCATTATTCATTCCTATTGATAGCTGATTTTTTTACATATGACTGGGAAGTTGGTTTTAAAATTCACAACTTACTAGGAAAAGTAGTTTGAAAATACTTATATATGGCTACAAGTGTTCTGTTACTTTCTAGCTATGTGACTTTGAGTAAGTTCCAAGCTTACTAACTATGCCCTATTTTTCTCATTTGTAAAGTGAGTCCAAATAATACATCTATCCATTTCCTGGAGTGTAATGAGGGGTGACCCCATAATTCATGTTAGTCCCTTAAACTATTCCAGCACATAGAATGTGCTAAATAAATAACATATATATATGTTTATTAAAGATATTATTTACAAATGCTTATGTAAAATGTTTAACATATTTTAAATGTTAGATATATGGTTAAATTAATATCAGAAAATTTGAGGTCCACAAACTAAAATATCAACCAAAAAACACTGCAATAATTCTATCAAAAGAAGTCCAATGATTATAAAGCTGTTTTTCTTTTCTGTCAGCACTTCAGTAAAAGATGAATAGACCAGTCATGGATGATTCAACTTTCCCCATTAGGCCAAAACTTCCATTGATTCAGTTGATTGCTGACAACTATTTTCTGAATATTTGCAAAAATCACTGAATGGGTAACCTACAGAAAATATCATTGCGAGAAGACTCCATAAAAAAATGCAGTAGACCATTAAGAGTTTACTGCACTTAGCAAAAAGCATAATATTCCCAGGGCTGTATCCTTGTTGGTGATGAAATAGTAAGTCTTTATACCTAAAATACTTATATCCTAGAGAGACGGACATCTTATTTCAAGGTTCTTCTGAACAAGCCATGAAGAATAGCATTAGCTTACCCTCAGGGTATGATTGACTTTGCTATACAGGGCAGCAAGAGCAACCTCAATTCTGTATCCATCAATGGAGATTTATGATCTGATTATAAAAAGCAAAATGCAGAAAATGCATTAAATGCTAATAGAATCCACATTAAAAAAAACTTACAAAGTTTTGCACACATGCACATACATGGATGCATTTTGGTTGTTGCTTTGCCAGAAAGAGGTACAGAGGAGCCTTCAGTGTATGACTTTTCTTGATCCAGAAATGACTGAAAATGATGAAAAAGTATACTTTGAAGTAAATCATAGCCTTATACCCCTTCCTTATACTTCTAATGGTCCTGAAAATTTCCCTTAATGTTTTTTTGTTGAGAAGAAAGTCTGAATAGGTTGGATCTATGCATAATTATTTTATGGTTGAGCAAAATTTTATACTTCTCTACAACAATCCAAGAGAAACTGGGATTTCTTCCAGGAACTGTCCCATGCTTCATTAATTTTAAGGCCACCTTCATCTGCAAAGATCATGGTTACTTAAGAAGAATTCTTTTATCATAAGGACAGATAAAATTACTATTGGTTATTTAGGCATTTGATTCTTTTCCAAAAATCATAGGGAATGTTTTCTGAAATTCTGGGAACAGATGCAAATTGAACACATTCAGGGATGGGGTGATCTTGTTTAGCCATAGTTTATATGAAAAATATTTGAGTATATTATTCATCAGAAATTGTTTCCTGCTGGAGTTAAAATAATCAAGTAGGATTTCAATAACACCATTGGCAACTTAGAGAATAATCAGAGGTCAAAATTTGGGTTACCACCTAATGTTTAATAATCTAAGAACTCTAGTCTTGTATCCACAGAACCTGGGGGAACAAAAAGATAAGGAAAATTTACATTGCATGGGGATTTTTCAGTTCATGGAATCTTGGACTCTACTGGAGCCTGGACATCACTAGCTTCTCACCCCACCGCATTAAAAGACCATCTCCTGTGTCTCCCATGGTGTTTTTGTCATATGGTCATTCAACTTCTGCCTTGATATCCCAGTGTAGGAGAGCAGAACTTGTCACCCCCAAATGTGTCTCTTTGGCATGAGGGTGAATTTAGGCTGATTATTTTTAAGAAACAGAAGTCTAGGAAAGTTTTTCTTGTTACCTCCCTCTTAACTGCCTGAAGAACTTAGATAAAGGTCCCGTTCCCAGAATAAAGCTATCTGCACCAGAGACATCTCCAAAGAGCATGGGCTAGGTG